>NC_137016.1:2832500-2872500 GCF_032717465.1 Coenobita brevimanus | reverse complement strand
GATGGTAGACTGGGAGTGGTAGAGATGTTGTGGACGCAGTCAGTCATCCCCCTCAGAGATAAATATTTTGATTTCCAGTCCCCCTGTGTAGTGCAGCATCGTCTTTGTCAGTCTGATTTATATACCTACAATATTTGTGAATTTTTTGTTCGTAAATATGTCTAATAATATTAATATATGTGCCACAAAATGATGAGCGGTTGTCCTGTCATGCATTAACACATCCGAGTGATTTGTGCAGATGTCTAAGTTGAGCAGTGACTAATACAACTTCAGTGAGGGGTTGCGTTTTCATGTGTTAACGCACCTGCTTGATTTATGAAGATGCCTATGTGGAGGAGCGAGTGGTACAGCCGTCAGTACAAAGGCCTTTAATCTTCCGCTTGCGAGGTGCTGTTTCCCCTTCGGCAGCTGCCGTGGCACTGTCTCGGGAGGGCCGCGCCTGCCTCAGCTTATTACACCGCAAGCTGAATGGATAGGCGGGGTTAGGGGTGGGGAGAGGCAAGTGGGAGGGTTAGGGAAAGTGGGGTGGTGATAGGGGAAGGGGAAGGGGGGAGGCTGCAGTTGCTGAGTCAGACAGTATCAGAACGTCCATCCGGCTGTTTGTTTGTCCGTGTGAACTGAGTTTGTTTTGTCGTTTTCGTGTGTCTTCCTGCCGTTTGCTTGTGTGTTTTACATCCTTATTCCATTTGCCTTGCCTTGTTTCTTTGTGTGTCTTGCCTCTTATTGTACATGTTTCTTGGCCCTGTTTGTGTGTCTTCCCTAAGTTCTCTCTCTCTCTCTCTCTCTCTCTCTCTTTACCTTATTTCCATTTGTACGTGTGTCCTGCGTCCGTTTGTTCTGCCTTACGTCCATTTGTTCGTGTCTCTTGGGCATCTCTTATATGTCTGTTAATCCAGTGAAACCTGATACGCCAAGTTTTCGTTCGTCCTTGCTGTTTCCAGACGATTTTGATATGGTTGAGAAACCTTTTGAAGTGGAAGAGTTAGATTCAGCTTGTCTCACGCGATGTAAGAAGTTTCTCCGTAGTTAAATATACTTGTCGAGAGGTAGCAAGAACAAAACCACCCCTAAAAAAACACTTCAAGCTGAATAAAGTGACTACTTCATTCCTACACTGCATTTTATATTTAATTCCTGTCATCATCACCGAACAATATTATTCACTTTGGTACTCTCGTATGTCTTTATCTATTTATCTATATTTCAAACACAAGGGTTAGTTATAGCTTTTATTAATCCCTGCTGTACGAAGGGCCTTTCCTAAGCTGAATAAAATACCTGGAAAGTAGTAAGAACGTACAACAAAAAGACCTTCCCCTCACCCCTCTGTCTCAGAGAAAGAAATCAGCTGTTACCAGTCAGTCACACAGAAGAATATATCCGTGCATTTTTTTCAGGTTGCACACGGCAGTCATACCTAACATATTATTTTGCCTACTTCACGTATCACACATTCGTCATCTCACTCTCTCAGGCCACCCATCTGCGGTCTCCTCCCAGCTCACTCCTCCCTGCCATTTCCTCTCCCAGCTCATCCCTCGCCCTACTCTACCCTGCCCTCTCCTCCACTTGCTCGCCCCTCTGCCATATCTTCCATATCCTCTCATCTCCTCCACCAGTTCACTCCCAGCTCTCTCCTCTCCCAGTCCGCCTCCCTCCCCTCTCTTATCCTGCTCTTTCCTCTTCCAGCCCGTCCTTCAGGCCTCTTCCTATTCCTCTTCTCTCTCAGCTACCTTCTGCTCCCTTCTCCTCTCCTCTCTCCTCTCCCAGCTCACCCTCACCCTCTCCTCTTCCACCTCGCCCTCTTGCTCTCCTCTTCCCTCGTCTCCCAGCCCGTCCTTTTGCTCTCCTTTCCTCTGCACTTTCCTCTCCCAGCTTGTCCTCTCCTCTCCCAGCTCCCCCCCAGCCCTCTTCTCTCCTAGCTCATCCCCTGCCTTCTCTCCTGCCTTCTGCTCTCCAAGGTTGCTCCCCTGCGCTCTCCTCCCTCAGTATGCTCCCTACCTTCTCCTCCCCCACCCCGTTCTCCTGCTCTCTTCTCCCCTGCCCTCTTCTCCCGTGGCCCCCACACCCACTCACCCATCCCAGCAATTACTCAACATGACAGAGCTCGGGGAACCTTTGCGCGAGAATCAGGAAGCAGAACGGAGAGGGAGTTTCTTCTGCTGCAGGTGAAAAATACTTATCCAAAAGACATGAACAAACTGATAATTAACACTCCCAGGTTCATTTTTATTTCCGCTAGACGTGAAAGATGGTGCTCTAAAAAGAGTAAGGAAGATAACGAACAAAGAAGCAATATTTTTTTAGATTCCTATACATTCCGTTATGTGTGTATAATCGGCATCTGAAGTAAGGAATGGGGGTGAACAAACAACGACTTAACACTCTCAGGTTCCGTTATTTTCCATCAAGTTAGACGTGGCCAATAATCATCTGAGGTAAGGAAGGAGGGTGAACAAGCAAAGAATTAACCTTCAGAGCTCTTTACTTTCTGCAAGACTTAGATAAGAGTCATCTGAAGTAAGGACGGGGATGAACAAACAAACTCTTAATACTCTCAGGCTCATTTTACCTTCCAACAGACATGGGTAACAGTCAACTGAAGTAATGGAGAATCATGAACAAACTGAGAATCAGCACTCTCAGATTCCTTTACTTTCAGCTAGATGTGGATAAGTCCTCTGACGTGAGGGATGCGCATGAAAAAATAAATAAATATCGCTCTCGGTTCCATTTACTTTCAATCGTCGTGGATAACAGTTGTCTGAAAGAAAGAAAAGGTATGAAAAAAAAGGAAAAGTAACACTCTCAGGTTCTTTGATTTTCTGCTAAACGTGGAAACACATCGACAGGAAGGAGGATGAACGAACTAAGAATTAACACTCTCAGGCTTCTGCTGCATACTTTCAGGGGATAAAAATTCGTCTGGTGTTAACTGTAATAGAGAACTAGAGTTGTTCCTTCATAACAGCATTAACACTTAGATTCCCATCCTCCCTCTCAGTTAAATAAAAATGTCTGGGGTTAACTGGAATAAAATGCAAGAAAAGATTCGACCATGACAGGGAAGAAAGGGAGCTCTGATGTATGGGGATGGTAACGATAAATAGTAACGGTGAGTCATCTAAATCCTCTAGCGAGATGTAACATTTCAAGATTAGGCTGCGGTGATCCAGAATATTTTAGTGTAGCTGACTGGGATCTTTTTTTCTGTTTTTGTTAATAAAAAGGAACCAATTACTAGAAGCCCGCAAGACAGTTCCCCCCAGGAATGCATAAATACATAAAAAAAGAAATGAAAGAAAAGCATTTGGGAGCAGAATGCTAATCGCTCGCATGAGTAGGCTGTTGACCAAGTTACAAGCTACTTACAAACCAAATTTGAAGAAAATTCGCGAAACGGTATTGACTTCAGACACCGCGTTTCACAAAAAGCCAATCAGTATCAAAATTGCTAGACCTTTGGCAGCCGTTTTGATGACCTTGACCTTGACCCCGAGTGCCCATTTTCGAGTCGTCCAGGATTTTGGACATATCTTGATACCATGAAGGTTTCATGTTGATGGCTCAAGCCGTTCATGAGATATACTGATCCCCCCCCCCCCACACACACAATTTCTCCAGTTCCTTAGAGATTCGAATCGACACTCCCTCGGCCCATGATTCCCATTCTAACCTACTTTTTTGTTCCTATGTATGCTTATCGACTTCACTAGTGACATTAAAGCAGATAACCACAACAAGTTATCACTTTTATAATAACGCCAATTTTGATTTTATTCTCATACTGTCGATTTTATTCAGTTTAAGAGAGCCCAATAACACTGAATGGATTACTGAAGGCTGCATCTAACCCCTCTAGCTTCAAAATTCTTCCCCAAGCTTGGAGACAGCAAGGAAAGGAAATGTGTATCTAATCTTGGTGAAAGGGTTGACTATTTGGGGACAAATGACTCTTTGTGTACCGCCTCCACCTTTCCTGTCTCTCGAGTACCGCTTAAACCCCTTCAATAAGGCGATACTCTTTCTTAATTCATACTCACTACCATTAGACAGCTAAACTTAAGAATGCCTTACTGTATTCAAAGGACTATGGAGATGCATCTCTAATTTCTCAGATCGAAAAATCTCTTCTAAGCCAAATATAATCACCTGTAGATTGCATGGAGTAAAACTGCAAACCTTTAACTGCGACCTGAACCGAAAAGCGACCATTTGCCTGATTACTTGTACCGTAGGATAGGTCGTATTAGAACGGCTTTAGAGATTTCGACATACCCTTTCCCTTAAGTATTTCTTCTGCTCATTACGCCTCAGTATGGTCTTCTGTGTTACTCTTGTAGACTCTGCCTAAATTGAGAAGATATAAAATTTGCAAACTCTGTTGAAAGTAACACGATACAAAATGTTACCGTTGCAAACTCTGTAATAAGACGATATGAATACTATACAGGAGGAAATTAAAAGTAGTATTCAAAATAAATCGCCAACGTAGAACCTTTAGGATACCTCCTTTGTTACCTATAGTACGGCCTTTAGTGACTTCAAAACTTAATCATTTCGCCCTCGTAAGAGATAATTTATCTACCACAAGGTGACTGAATACTAACGTTACATCTCTTTCCTACGTAACTTATTCAGTAACTGTTCCCTCGAAGCAACTGTTCCCTTCGCAAAATTTTGAGGGTTTGATTGATGAGAAAATGAAGTTGCAGGACGTTCTTACTGAGAACTCTGTCGGTTATTCCTTTTCTTTGCACTTTTTTATATTGCTGGATCTTTCCCACTCCATTTATTAAGTTGGGAATAGGGTGATCATTTATTCTTTTTCAATGATAATGATGATGGAGATGATAATGATGCCGATGCCGATCACGATGAAAAAGATGATAATGATGTCTGCCCTAAAGCTTATCAACCTCTCTCTCTCTCTCTCTCTCTCTCTCTCTCTCTCTCCTCATAACCTTGAACACAGAACCGAGCCTGGCATCAAAATCAGAAAAAAAATGGAATATGAGTGATTTTAACGTGGCAGTAATAACAAATAACCCCCCCCCCTTTCTTTAGAAGGGTAATGCAAATCTAATAGACTTCAGCGAGACAGCAAGTAGTGATCTCATGGGTTTTATGCCAAATTAAAAATTTATTCTCTCTCTCTCTCTCTCTCTCTCTCTCTCTCTCTCTCTCCTTGTCCATCATATAATAATAAATCAGTTACGAGAGAGAATCCATCGTAAGTTTGCGAATCCTGTCCCTAGGCTGTAAATGAGTTTCACTGCCTCTATGTGTAGATAACAAAGATGAGTTCTAAACTGGCCTATATTTGTTTCCTGCCAGTATCTAAAGTTAATCTTACCCTTATTTTCCAAAGTGGGGAGTGCAGGTAGTCTCGTTATAATTCAGGGATGATATGTTCCAAAATTTTACAGCGTTCGCCTCACAAATCGTCCCACGAACTTGGACAAACTGGCAGACTGATTTATGGCTAAGTAACAGTGGGACTTGACCGGGTCGTTTTTGTGTAACTTTCTGTGAACTTTGTGGCCAAAAAATTCTCAAATTAGGTGCCATAAAACAAAATCTAGCCACACTTACAGTTCTACTCGGACGACAGCGCAATAAAGCTGTAAGCCTCTCTCACCCGACTCTTTTTTTCAGTGTCTTCTTGTTATCTCTAAATCACGTTATCAGTTCCAGAGAACCCAAATGTAGAGACGTGTTAAGAAAATGCAGTAAGGTGGCAAGAATGAAGGTTATAAGCCACCAGATTATGGGTTTAAAATTCTAGTTAACAGTTCATACTTTATCCAGGAACAGATTGCATGTACAGTATACTCCTATTCTAAGTGCAGATATTAGATCACTTTTCCCAAGGATGTGAAATTTGATGTATGCTATTTGCCACCAGTCGATTGCAGTTTGATTAGCAGACTCTTCGAACTAGGGAGAGAGAGAGAGAGAGAGAGAGAGAGAGAGAGAGAGAGAGAGAGAGAGAGAGAGAGAGAGAGAGAGAGAAGAACGTGTGTGTGTGTGTGTGTGTGTGTGTGTGTGTGTAGACTGGGTAAGTTGGAAGGAGAAAAGTCTGTGTGGTGGGGGGGATAATGACCAGCCAGTAGTCTTGGCAGTGCGTATTATGACAGTGACTACATCAGGGGAAAGAGTGGGGTGGGTGCTGAAGAGAGAGCGGGATGGGCTGGGATATTGGTGAGCGGTTACCCATAACGGAAAGTATGCCCTGCGATGGTGGGCGTTGTATTTAAGATGTAAAGCAGGTGAGGGAGCAAAATATGTGTGGGGTGGGCGGAACAGAGTAGGTGAGATGGGCTAGAATGGTGGCTGACGATGGGGAAGAACGAGACGAGTACAGCTGGTAGAGATGGGTGTTGTATGAGGGCCAACATTGACAGCGAGAAGACGTAACATTTCTCTTTTTTAGATCAGTGTGGAGGGGGGAACAAAAAGGGTAGAGTGGGTGGAGGGAAGTGGATTGTGGTAGTGGTGGATGGTGGTTGGTGGGACAGGAGTAGATTAATGTGCCCTTTGGAGATGGGTGTTGTAGGTCGGTCGGTATAGGCATGACGATAGCGTAATTCATAGTTTTCTTGAAGCAGATAATAACAAGTAAAGTAATAAGAACTCCTAGAATAATAAAGAAAGCACAAGCCACTCTCCTATATTTGGCCTCTCATGAATTATGCATAAAAATATCTTCATAATGCTGTGAGTGTTACCAAGTACAAAAAGACGTCGTGGTTCTCAAAGAATGTTAAATATTTTTGCTTGTAATATCGTGCAGTTGATGTCCTCGCTTATAAATTGTGCGTGTAAATTTACCTCATCTTTACATTTTGGTCGCCCGTTACTTGGGGTGAAAACTCGTAAACCTGACTGGTCACTACGAGCGCAGTGTCACCGTACTGTACCAGGGGCTTGATGACTCCGTAGCACCTCTTCCTTGACGATTTTCTTTTAAATATGCATTAAATATTAATTATGCTTGCTGGATAGCTCAGTCGGTAAGCTGCTGTATCCACGTACTTACCAGCGCTGGTTCGAATCCTCACAGTTTCTAATTTATAAAAAAAAAGGGTGCCTAAATGGCTCAATTGGTAAGCTGCTGTACTCACGCAGTTGCAAGCGCTGTAGCCAACGGCCATACCACGTTGAGTACACCGCTTCCCGTCCGATCAGCGAAGTTTAAGCAACGTTGGGTCTGGTTAGTACTTGGATGGGTGACCGCCTGGGAACACCAGATGCTGTTGGCATCCCTACGTGTCAAGTGGGGTTGGTGGAGGATCAGTGCCCCTCCCTGTAAAACAATTAACTCTAAGCCCTTGGCCACCCCGTTTGGGATACATGGCGTCTGGCAATGAATGAATGAAAATGAATCTTTATATACCAATGATAATATGTATATAATTAAAAAAAAAAAGTCAACAGAGCTTTCACATGTAACATACGATCGAATACTAATCAATCATATGCAGAAATAAAATTGATGATGATGAGGAGGAAATGGATTGGCATGAAAAATATACTAGGATACCTTCTACGCCAAGGAGAGTTTGACAGCTACAGTGACGAGTATATCTATGTGAGGGAACCGAGATATTTTATTCTCGTTAACTGATGACGATTTTATTCACCATACAATAATCTTTTCAAAATGGATAAAAAAAAAAAAACATAATCCTGTCCTCGAAATGACGAGATTTGACACTTTGTTCTGGTTAAGTGCTGATGCTTTATTCAACAAAGAGATCTATGCAGTCAGCGGACCAAGACGGGGAATCTCTGACGACGATAGACTTGAATGGCTGGCACTTACTCGACTCATCAGGAGAGAATTAAATCTGTAGTGTTGCCAAGAGATTTTTCAAAAACTGCAGTGATACGCTTTCTAGCACGAATTTCTGGTGTAAAGAGTGCTCGCTCACACACACACACACACACACACACACACACACACACACACACACACACACACACACATACACACACACACACACACACACACGATCCAAATACCAATACAAGAACAGGAATTAGCTTGTCATTTTTCGTGAATTGAGAGATCTCATCAGCCGTTCGACAGAGAGAGAGAGAGAGAGAGAGAGAGAGAGAGAGAGAAGGGGGGGGGACGAGAGCAAGAGGAACACAAGAAGGAGGAGGAGAAGGAAGCAAAGAGAGTTCCAGCTGAGTTATTTCATCCTAGTTTTGCCCCACTACGCCTACACCTCAACCACCTGCGTCACGATCAACGGTACTCCTCCTGCGCCCACCTCAAGACCAAGCCTACCATTCTTCCCAGATCTAATGCTGGACCTGCTTGCGGTTCCCTGATAGCTTCACCCACTGCTCCCTTTTGGTGGGAATTTAAGAAAGAAATTAACCAAAGCTTTTGGTGATTCTTCAATGCAATTTTTTCCATTTTTTTTGTCGGTAATTGAAGAGTACAACATTTAGCTTTACAAAAAAAAAAAAAAAAGTTTCATCGTTCTTTGTTTTCTCCCAGACATTTTTACCGCTTCTGGAAAGGTACACATTTGTCTCACAGAGGAAGAAAAAAAGGCATTTTTTTTTTTTCCCCTTCACAACTTTTTCCTCCCACATATTTGGCTTAGTAATGAGAGAGTAAAAAATTATTTCATCTTGAAGATTAAGAAGTTTGACAGAGTGTTTTTGAACTTCTTTGCTGATGTCGACTGCATTATTTCCTCCGATAGTGAAGGAGTAAATATGTACCAGCAAGAAACTAAGAACCTACGGCTCATCTGGACCCCAATGTTGTCGTCGACATTTTTTTTTTTTTTTTTCGGCGGAAATGGAAGAGGTAAAGCCTGGCTCACCGAGATGAAGATATCTGTCAACGTTTTTCAGCGTTTCCTCTCTTGTAATCTTACCATTTTTTTTTTTTTTTCTGGCGAGTGAGCAAAAATTATCCAACAGGATAATTGGAACTTACGCCTCGTTTGATCTTCCGTGGTGGTATCGTAGGTAGTTATGAAGGTAATAAGAAAAATATATATAAGTCAGAGAGAATAGACGTAATAGAAAGTGTGGTTCACTGAGGAAACAATTTGACGCCATATTTAACCTTCATCGTTACGAGCGAGGGCGAAACCCTCGCGAGTCTCTCGCCAAGTAGTAACATTTTCTCACATATGAGTGGCCCAACACGGCCTGACCGTAATGCTTTTGAGAAGCATATATCTCAGCAACCACAGGGCCGATCACTGCGTGGTTTGCACCATATGATAACCCAATTTTTAAAGATTTGTTTTTGACAGGTTTTATCACACCCCGGGGGAGCACGTGGCACGTAATAAGCGCCAAGTGCAGTATGTCGGGAATCTTCAAAAGAGGGCCACAGGCCAGACAGTTTGTCGTAAAGGCATGAAACTTGGTAGGTAGATAATCATCAATATACTTTAGGCATCCTCGGGGTGTACGGCGATATTTCGATGCTTCCGGATTTAAATGGCCTCTCTCGTACCTCGTCGACAAAGGCGTTTTACTGAATGTTAAAATTGCCAACGTTTTTACAGTGGTAGTAGGGGAGGGAAATCGGTTCGTCAGGAGGAAAAAAATTATTGTTTGACGCCTCATATGAGCTTCAACGCTACTGACTGGACCGAGCCGAAACCGTGACACGATCCGTAGGACATAATGTACCTCAGGTGGTGGGGACTTGGCCAGCAGGGAGCGAAGAAAGATCACATCATCATCATTTTAGTCCCATTTCCCACTACTGCTACTCGTCATTGTCTTCATCATCACTCTAAGCTCATTTCCTACTATTACTACTACTACTACTTCTACTACTACTACTACTACTATTACTACTACTACTACTATTACTACTACTACTACTACTACTACTAGTCATCATCATCATCATCATTAGCAGCAGCACCATTGCCCTAACTCTGGTTCCCACTGCAAGTACTATCAGCGACAACAACAACACTATCTAACTTCATCACGAGGAGGAAGTTACCTTTCAGCTTGCTGTTATCATCTTGTGGTAGCAAAAATGAAATCAAAATGTGTCATCATTCTGAGAGGTATAATTATTATATAAAAGATATACTGTACACAGAGAAGTTTTCAAAAAGCGGAGTACGATAGAGTTCCTACTGCTTACTGATTTTTGTCGCTTCAGACTTACATTTTTGGTAAGAAAATGCGTCTCTAAATAATTTTGTAGTAGTGTATGGAAATCGTCCGTATGATACTGACAACCGAATAATCATTAATTTTTTTTCTTTCGAAAGATTTATAGACTCAAAGTACAAATTATAGATATCATTGACCGTGTTATATTGCAAAAAAAAAAAAGTATTTGACTTTTTTTTTTTTTTTTTTTCCAACTGTGCTTCTCACACCAGTGGCGTGTGAGGCAAGGTGGGCGGTCTAGCGCTATGGATGATGCTCCATTGGCAGGCCGGTGTTGTGCCTGCTACAGCGACAACTCCCACTGCACTCAGGCACGTATCAGAATCCAACAATTACTGTAACTGTTCGCTGAAGAGGTTTTATAGACTGACTCCAGCACCTTCAACTTTAGAGGCCACTGAGAGAGAGAGAGAGAGAGAGAGAGAGAGAGAGAGAGAGAGAGAGAGAGAGAGAGAGAGAGAGAGAGAGAGAGAGAGAGAGAGAGAGAATATTTCCAGTTCATACGAAGATACAGTGACACCCACAGTAATGATACTAATAATGAGTTCAGCAATGACGATGCTTAGAAGGAAGAGTACGAAGCTGGAGAGGAACGGACCAGAAAATCATCAGTAACCAGTAGTCACGGTCAGAATCCTGAGGTCAGAAAACGCATGATCAGTCTACATTTTTTTAGGCGTGTCATTTGCGTGTTATCTTCCTCCCTTCTGCACCTCTTCCCCCCTCCATGACCCCCTGCCACCTCCTCCTTCGTGACACAGAGCGGTCACAGTTCAGGGGGCATTGATAGAAACTCGTGGACTTTCTGCCTGCGAAACTCAGGTTCTTTTATTCCATTGAAGTACTTTCTCATTTCATTCTTCCTATCTGTAAGCGATCTAACCCATCTTGAGAAGGATCTGAAGTAGCGAAGGAATTAATTGAGGGTGTTTCTAAACCCTTCAGTATATTTTTGAATATGAACAAAATCGCCTGGAGATGCCGAAAATAAACTCGGCATCGGGTTGAAGGAGATAATCGCTTCACGACGATGACCTCTTCTAGTTTATTCTTAGCAGCTACAGGCAGTTTTATTCAACAGTAATGACTCCCCGTACTGAGATGGCTACTAAATGCTTTATATAATACTTCAAGCTTAAAGAATGTCTCCCAGCCTGAATGGAAGCATCTGGAAATAGAAAGAATAGAATTTGAAAATATTCTCATGGTGATCAGGTTGATTTTTTGCTGCATATGCACACTGAGTATTTTGTTGCGGCTCACATTCCCTACTTATACTAACCTTAGGGAAAGTCACTCTGGCAACAAAGGTAAGTAACTCACTATGATCAATTTGGCTGATAACGAAGAACCGTGTACTTTGTTCGAGCTGATGCCAGAGGGGTGTATTTAGGTCAGAGAAATCCATCGTATCCAATTGGTTAAAGCATTTTTGTATGACTGTTTAGTGCCCCAGTTTTTCCATCTTTATCTGTCTTTACCTTTTTTGAAGTGGGTCGCACGCTTGGTAGATAGAGTTCTCATCGTCTTTCGTCCTCATGGTGTAGCAGTAACGCCTTATTAGAAACGTGTCTCAGGTATGTACGAGGAACTCTAAACACACACACACACACACACACACACACACACACACACACACACACACACACACACACACACACACACACACACACACACACACACACACACACTCACACACACACACACACCTTCGCAACCTTATGCATATACATATACATGAACAAATATGAAAGAAAGACCAATAAACGTACAGCTCCACATTAACGCACAAAATAGTCATGGCACTTGGAACGATAAAACTAAGTCTCTTACTGTCCCCGTCGAGGAGTGAGGCTCTGAAGCTAGGTAACCACAGCCCATTGCATTTAAGGGTACACCATCAGCTACTGTCCGTGGTGACCGGTGGTGCCAGTATATGGTCAGGTACTCTCGAGGATGCATTACATACAGATCCGTATATGAATATCGTGCATCAATTAATTCCCTGTGGCGCTGTAGGGGAACCTTCACATGGTGGCATTGTACACCATGGGTGGAACAGCTGCAGCACATACCCAGGAGTCAAACCTCCCTGCATTTCCCTGTACCTCGCTGTTGGATGAACTACTGTCTGACCATGCTGAGGTGTTGTCTTCTACAAGGGGGCGACGGATCCTGCATGGCGCATGTACTGTACTGTACCGATCGGATGGTGTCACAAATTTAGTTGCTTACCTGCTGTCGACGAGTCTCCTTGCATAGACAGATGAGGTTATGCAACAACAAAAGCAACAACAACTCATTCTTTGTGAGACGGACAAAATGGTTAGTGTTGGTTCTTCCAGATATCGGCTTCCTGGTGGCTAATAATATACTCTCGATATAACCTTGCCCATTTTTAAGCCGCTGAAACCTGGCCGTAGTCTTGATGGTCGTCTAAAAAGATGATCATGCTATTTTCATTAAATTATTTATTGAAATACAAACGTGATGCTATTGTTGGATTTAATGTTGACTGGTAAGTAAACAGTTAGGGCGACTACACTGATCACGTCTTGTGGTAACCGACTATTATAACCTTGATGGTGAATGTTTCTTACTTGAGCAGTGGGTTCTCTAGTGATGAGGAAAATCACCAGATAGTTGTAGAAACTAACTTCCATCTTAAACGAGAAAGTGATCTGGCACAGTGCCCCGATCCAAAATGCTGATTTTTTATACGGCCAGAACGACCAAAAGTAAAATTATATTTGTTTCTGCTTTTTGAAGCTAATAGAATTTCTAAAGTGCTGCCATACCATACTTAAACTGAAGAGATGATTTGACGACTACCATGCCAACACTTTTGCTTGTTGACAGAAGGAAAGTTTTATTTATAAGATATAACGCTTTTAATGATGAAGTACTTTCTGCAGCAACAAACTATACTCTGTATTTTACTATATGTTCTATCTATCTATCTATTGCCAGACGCCTCAGTCCCGTTTGGGGTGGCCACAAACAAATCGCCTCCAAGTCGCCCTGTCCCCCGCCATTTCACTCCCCTGCTCCCAACTCACACCCCCCTCTCTCATATACCTCTCCACCCCATCCCTCCGTCTCATCCTCGGCCTCCCCCTCCCTCTTTCCCCCTCCACCTCACTCACATACACTCTCTTCGTCAGTCTTTCACCCTCCATCCTCTCCACATGGCCAAACCACCTCAGTATGTTCCTCATAACGCTTCCTATCACATCCACATCAACACCACAACGCTCCTTTATATCCTCATTCGTCAGCCTGTCTCTCCATGTGACTCCACAGGCTCCTCTTAAATAACTCATTTCCACTGCTCTCACTCTTGACTTGTGTCCTTCCAACAACGTCCAAGCTTCACTTCCGTACGTTAGAGTTGGTATAACAATACTGTCATATAGTAACTTTTTCACTTCCATGCTCACTTCCCTGTTTCTTATCACTGCTTTCAAAGAACCAGCAACCTTTCTTCCCTGCTGTACCCTTTCAAGCACTTCACCCTCCAAACCTCCATCCTTACTCATCACACTACCCAAGTACTTAAACGTACTCACATTTTCCAATTCCTCACCATCCAACCTCGCTGTACATTCACTAACTTCACCTCTCTCAAAGACCATCACTTTACTCTTCCCTACATTCACCTTTAGATTCCGTTTCTTACACACTCTCCCAAACTCATCCACCAAGCCTTGCAGCTCCCCTTCGTCTTCACTCAACAACACAGTATCATCTGCAAACAACAGCACAGGGAGTTTCCAAACACTATCCTCTCTCACCAGGGCCACTCCAACATCCACTACCCTACCTTGTACCTCTTTTATTACCCCATCCATGTACAGATTGAACAACCATGGAGACATGACACATCCCTGTTTCAACCCAACTTTCAAAGAGAAAAATTCAATTAGTTCACCATCCACACGCACTGCAACCTTCGCACCATCGTACATACTCTTCACAGCATTCAACAACTTCCCATCTACTCCATATATTCTTAACACTTTCCACAATCCTAGTCTATCCACCCTGTCATATGCTTTCTCCAAATCCATGAAAGCCACATACAACTTCTTTCCCTTCTCTAGAAACTTTTCCACTAAAGATCTGAGAATGAATATCTGATCTACACAACCTTTTCCCTTCCTAAAGCCTCCCTGTTCTTCTCCAACTAATTCCTCTGTTCTTTCTCTAACTCTGTCAATAAGTATCCTACCATACACTTTTCCTATTATACTAAGAAGACAAATGCCCCTATGATTACCACACACTTCTTTTTCCCCTTTTCCTTTGTACAAGGGAATAATCATACCTGACTTCCAATCCTCCGGGACTCTACCTTCCTCCCAGGCCAATCTGCACATCTTCCACATCCATTCTACTACTATCTCTCCCCCATGCTTCAGCATTTCACCACACACTCCATCAATTCCTGGGGCTTTCCCTGATTTAACTTTCTTCATTGCTTCCACAACTTCTATCCTACTGATTTCTTCCTGTCTTCTCACCTCCCTCCTTCTCCCAGCCATTCCCCAGCCACTTATACTCGCATTACTTCCATCCTCCACGTTCAACAATTCCTTAAAGTGTTCTCTCCATCTGCTCACTTTTTCTCCCTTCTTCACTAGTAATCTACCATTTTTATCTTTCACTCCCCTGCTAACTTCACTTCCACCCTGTCTTACTCTTTTCACCTCTCTCCAGAACATTTTCTTACAGTCCCTCCACTTTACACTCAAATTCCTTCCAAATTCCTCATCCACTCTCTTCTTACTCTCTCTTACTAATCTTTTCACCTCTCTCTTTCTTTCTACATATAACTCTCTCTTCCGCCTCTCAACCTCTTCCAAGCCCCTATTCCTCATCCATTCATTGTATGCTTTCTTCTTTAGTGCCACAGCCTGTTTCACCTCTTCAGTCCACCACGCTGTTCCTTGCACCCCCCTCCGTCTTCTCTTCCTTCCACACACCACCTCACATGCTGCACATATTTCTTCTGTAAATATCTTACACACACCTTCCACGTCTCCCATCTGCTCCAATTCATATTTGCCCAATCGTTCCTCCACTTCTCTCTTATACTCTGCCTTTTTCTCATCCTCTTGTAACCTTTCCACTCTCCTTGCAACTACTCCTTCCTCTCGTCTTTCCCTTCTTCTGTTCCTCCATCTTACTTGGACTTTAATTCTGGCCACCACCAAGTAGTGGTCAGAAAGTCCACTCCCCCAACCTCTATAAACTCTTGCATCCAATATACATCTTCGCATCCTTTCATCCACACACACATAATCAATCATTGCCTTCCTTTCATTTAGTTCGCCACCCACCCTTCTCATCACACTTCATGTATACCTGTGGATCATTTTATGCCTGAAGAGGGTATTGGCTATCACCAACCCCCTCCCAGCACAAATGTCCACTAACGCACTGCCATTCTCATCTATCTCAGCAGGCACACCCCACTCACCAACTATTCCATCCACCTTCACATTCCCAACTTTACCATTCATATCACCAATCAAAAACACTCTCATTCCTTCCAGACTTTTCCATGCACACTTCTACATTTGTCCAGAACTCTTCTCTCACTCTTCTAGCACGATCTTGCGTTGGTGCATACACACACACAATCGCCCACATTTGTATTCCAACTTTCAACTTTACCCACACAATCCTTGATCCAACTGATCCATACTGTCTTATGCTCCTCTTCCATCTTTTACTCACAACTATACAAACTCCTTCCTTTGCCCTCTCATTCTCACCTACTCCTGCACATATACCCCATCCATACTCCCATTCTCTCACACTTTCTCCTCTCCATTTTGTTTCAGTTATTCCACATACATCCACTTTCGCATCCTCAAGCACCTGGACAATCTCTCTCTCTTTCACCTCATCATTCGCTCCCCTTACATTCCACGTTCCAATTGCAATGTCCTTTGTCCGGTCCTTGGTCGTCAACGTTTGGTCAGTCCTTGTATGTTGAGCATAGTTTATCCCTTAAGAGTTACAGTTTGTCATAGTTCAGTGAAATGCTCGGCTGTACCTGAACAAAATGGCATTCCTTTAATGTACCTTTACTTTGACATCCACTAACAATATTTCTTTTTTTTTTTTTCTTTTTTTTTTTAAGTTAGCAAGGACATTTAATAAGTGGAGAGGTTAATGAATGTTATACTCAGTTCGCTCGCTTTGACAAATCTCTCCTAAACTTAATAGAATCGTTGAGGAGTAAGAAGGATAACCAAAATAAGTCACTGGGTAAATATGACAATACCACTGAAAGCACTGATTGGTAGAAAATATCACTTACGAAAATAAATATATAATTGGCGTTAGCCGATATAAATAGCCCAAGTGCAACAGATATAGTGAAAAAATTAATGTCTGTATCTGTAACATTATTTTATTTCTTCAGATCATTAAGATTTTTTAAAGAGTAGCCTTCACTCGCTGCGGTAAATAAATAAATATATTATAAATAAATAAAAATCGTTGAGCCAGTATGGTAAATATCGTTGGTCCTTTAGTTGCGCCAACCAAAACTTACACATCATTATTAAAAAAACGGATAATGGACCTTATTATATGACTTATTGTATTTGATTATTAGTACTTGGACATTGAACTCTTGGATTTTAGCACCATTATTATTGGATCAGTTTGCAAGGTATGCTTTGACGGCCACCTTCACCCGTATAACATCCGCCTCTGATCCCTCAGTTTTCCGTATAATTACACATATGTTGAGCCCTTCCCTATTCAAAGCCATCACAACAATTTCCCCCCCCCCTCCCTCCGGAACTATGGTGGCATCGAAAACAGATAAAAACTGTCAAAAACAAATCGTCGATCAAACAGCCAATCAAAATCTTCAAGAACTAAAACTCCTACGTAATTTTTTTCCTTTTTCACCACAATAGGTATGGTTATGCGAGTTATCGAACATCTGAAAACACTGTTCATATAAGACAGTGATTCCCAACCAGGGTTCTGCAGACCATCATCATGGGTTCTGCAAGAAATAGAAATAAATATGTAGTAAAAAAGATATAAAATAAATAAACTAAAATATGGTTTTAATAAAAGTATCACGCTCAGAACCAATAAAATATTTCTCTTTCAGTCATGAACCGTACGAGTACCATACGTGGACCAGGCCCAGACAAGATGTTCCGTATCATGACATCCATCAGTCAGTCTTGAGCAGAGTAACAGAATGTATCGTCGTGTTTGGTAATCCCACCCAGTTAACACTACAGTATTTTGATACGGTTGTTACAGACTAAAACATGCTGAAGTATCTGAAATGAAGGCATGTCAGTGAAGAGGAGGAGAGTGAAAATGGATCACAACTATCACAACCAAGTACAAGTAAAGCAAGAAGAGAAGTGAGTGATATAAAAAAAAATAAAATAAATTAAAACCTTCTTTACAATTACAGCTATTTGGCCATTAGTTTTGCATGGACTGGAGAAGAAAACTGTTCCCTTCCCTTGTGCATTGTTTGCAGGAAAAAAAAAAAAAAAACTGCCAACACAGCTATGACCCCAGCCAAGTTACAGTGCCACTTCGTTGTTAATCACAGCCACTCTGTTTTCGAAGACTCTTGGATTCACAGGAAAAATAAAGAAAAGTTGATGAAAAGAAGGTAACTATCAGTGAAAGGGCCCAAGAAGCAAGCTATTTAGTGGCTTAGCTAGTTGCCAAAAAAATGAAAAGCCACACTATTGCTAGAAGTCTAACAATGCCTACTTGTAAAATAACTGAGAAAACAATGATAGGTGAATAGGCTGAATGTGAAATAGACAAGGTTCCTGTTTCTAATAATACAGTTAGTAGGCGTGTGGATGACTTGTCGCACAATATTTCAGATATTTTGTCAGATATACTGAGAAATACTAATTTTGCTCTCCAAGTACGCGAGTCGACAGATATAACAAGTAAGACTAAACTGCTGGCATTCGTTCAGTTTGAAAACGAGGGTGAAATTATAGATTCTTTTGCTGTAAAGAACTGCCAGAAACGACCAAAGGTCAAGACATTTTCAACATCTTATATTGTTATTTGGAATCTTGTGGTATGTCAAGGAGCCGGTGTGCTCGAATATTCACTAGTGGTGCCCCCTCTATCATTGGCTCAGTCCAAGGCTTTGTTTCAAGCGTGAAAAAAAGAAAAGAAAAAAAAGAAACTGAAGTCATAACAACTCACTGCTTTCTCCACCGTGAAGTTCTTGTTCCAAAAACTGGTGGGGAAGATTTAATGTAAGTCCTTGATGCAACTGTGAACATGGTCAATTTTATAAAGCAGCGTCCTCTTCAGTCTCTCATGTTTGCAAGGCTGTGTGAAAATATGCATAAATATCACGTGATTCTCCTTTTGCACACCGAGGTAAGATGGCTTTCAGGAGGTAAAGTTTGTACAAAGTTATTCAAGCTGCGAAAGGAACTACTATACTGCTTTTCTTCAAAGATGATAATAGAGCGAGTTTTTGTGAATGCCTTGAAGCTACAAACTGGCAGATGAAACTAGCCTATTCAACAGATATTTATCAGCATTTAAATACCTTGAACACCAGCATAGAGGGTCCAAAAGAAAACATTCTGACTTCATCAGACAAACTTGTTTGGAAAAAGCACCTTTCCAGAAGAAATGTTGAAATGTTTCAGCCTACTTCAGCTTTAGACTCAGACTGATTATCAGGAGGTCATCCATTAATTACCAGTCATGTGGGGCCACTGACAGAAAAAACTTGATAGATACTTCCCGTCCTTGTCATCAGATATATAAGACTGGATTAGAAGGCCTTTTATTGAGTTCTCAACAAATTCACAAAACCTACTCAGTCTGCAAGAAGAAGGAGAACTAAGTGACCTACAGTGCAATCGAACTTTGAAAATGAAATTTAATGAAGTGTCACCTGATGTGTTTTGGATTTCAGTAAGAAAAGAGTACTCTGTCATCGCAACAAAAGCATTGTATATTTTACTCCACATTTCACCTCTCACCTTTGTGAGCAAGCTTTCTCATGTCTGACAGTCATTAAAAGCAAAGCAAGAATCCGTCTGCTGTCTATCGAGGAAGAACTGCGAGCATGTTTGTCAAGAATTCGGCCAAGAGTTCAACAGTTGTTCAGAGAGAAGCAAGTAAATCTTATACTGACTTTGTAATGTGAAGTCTCTTGTGATGTTAAGGTAGATTTTAAATGGATTTCTTTTTTTTTATAGTATATATATATATATATATATATATATATATATATATATATATATATATATATATATATATATATATGTATACACACACACACTGTAAGTAGGGGTTCCCTGCGATATGAAATATTGTTTCAAGGGCTCCTGCAAGGTGTAAAGGTTAGGAATAACGGCCATAAGAGAATGTGTTAGCCTTTAAATGACACTTTAATAAACTGTCGAGTATTCATACGGAGAGATATTGCAATACCCGGCAGTGTCGCATCCGATCTCTTTAATTTTATTTTTATTTTTCCCAAGTACTGTATGCTTTGTTTTTGTCTACTGTCTTCTCCCCCCCCCCAACCACTCCACACACACCTGCTAGCATAGATAGGTCATACCTTCACTTGATCAAAATACTGTTGTAATGTATTAGGTTCATGAAGAACTCAACTGTAAAATTCCAGGAAAAACTGCAGAATCAGAGGTCTGCGTTAGGCAAGCGAAGACGGCCGTCAAAGTATTTTTTGCACATTCTGCAAAGTTGTCTGGCAGCATGACAGATCTATTGATTAAGTGGTACTAAATGATAAGGGCTAGATTATTAAGAACCAATTGTCAAATACACAAAGTTGTATCTTAATATGTTTTTCATTATTTTTTATATACTATGTATTACATATATATTGGCTGGAGCAGTGATCAGGCCAACATTGTACCATTTTGACTCGGCATTTATTTTTTTAATTAATTTGCTCGTTTAATGAAATTCCACTCGGGAATACTAACTTCATTTCTTAAACTGTAGTCTGTTTTCGTGTCCTGCTTGGGGAATATTAGAAGAAATGAGACTGCATAAACAGAGACAGCTGAGAAATAAAAATGTCCACAGCTCTCTAAGATTTCAGCATGTTGCTGGCCGTTCACAGCTGGCCGTTGATTGGGGTGCAGCTCTGTGTGACATGCTGTATCTAGTTTATCATGACCGTGAGTACAATTACTTAAACTGTATCGTTTCTCAGGCTTCACCAATAAACCTACTAACATTTCTGCTGTCATATGCAACACCGTAAAACATTTGTCATTGCATGCTTTTATACCAAAACTGGTGAAGAGATTTCAGGTAGTTTGTGGCTGAGTTGTGCAGATCAATACACAAAAAGTTTTGCATTATGTAGGAACCAGAAATGATTCCTATATTTGTCTCTTGATTTCGTGACTGTTTATTTCAACAGCTGACCCACAGATTTCTATATACTGTATTATAATGAACGACATCGTAAGACGCTTTTCTAACTAGGTGATAAAGGACCTCTTGATGTAGAAACAATGCATGGTGAAGAACAACACCTATGTAGAACAAAACATTATTTATTCTTCTATGTAGAGATACATATTTTGTTCATGTGTAAGGAAATGAAAGACTTTGCCTATTGAAAAGGTCTCAGTTTCACTGCACAAGGAAAATAGACATTTAATCTGCTAAGTTCATAACGTAGCAACACAGAATTTTACATGGTGAAATATGAATGCAACAGTGATAATTGACTGTCAGTTTCTAAAACTTATCAAATAGCAAATTTTTATTAGAATACATATCGGTATTACAAAATATATAAATATATGTACATTATCATCCTAATCATATTGCTCAGTAATATGTGGTGCGGTGGGAGAGAGCCTGAAAATATAAAAGGAAGACATAACTAGAAGACGTATCAGCGGACAACCCAGTGAGATGGACTATGCATTCATTTACTCATCATTCAAGCTTTCGAAATTGTCTGTTCTACATGGGGATAATGATTCCCCCAAAACACTGTGATTCATAATGCCTCTTGGAAAGAGACAATTCCGTCAAATATCAGGTTGAAAAAAAAAAAAAGTGTATTTTAAGCCACATCCTGTATTTATCCATGCATATTTCATTCAGCTTAATCTATTTCCATCTTTCGTTAATTCTTTTGTTTCCTCGCACTTGCCTTCTTCACACATTCATTTACTGTATCTATACATCTTCTCCCTCGCCTTCACTTAACATGCAAAAGTATGGAGTCAGGAGTTTATGTAAATTTTAACATATCTCTTACCAAAGTTTGTAGAGGATTTCCAGATCACACTCCTCAATGAATAGCTAGCTAAATGAGGGAGGAGCTACCTGGCTGGTATGATAAGAAGATACCAAATGTGCTCTTGTTAAAAATGGACACAGCACTCCAGTTTCCCTTCCGTTTCATGCGCCTCACTGGTGTTTGATCAGCAGGGTCGTCATAAAGGCCACGTGCTGACAGGAACATTAGCGATCGCTCATTTTTCTCATCTCTTACATCTTGCTCGGAATCGTCGTCTCACTGTATCAGATGACAGGTGGCGAGGCTTTGGCAGTTGTATGGGTTGCCTGTTACCAGACTTTTGGTGACTTCATCCACTAGATGTCCTGACCCTGCCACACCCAGAAGATTACCGGCAGATGCCCTGTGCACAATGTATAGGCCGAGTCAGTACGATAACTGGTAATATTATGGCACACTACACTGTAAGGAATGATCAAACTGCATATGACTAGTATACTCACATGAGTAACGCTAGACTTGAGTGCTTGCCGGTGAGGTGCTGTGCTGTGGTGTTGGCCATAACGTCACACAGGTGGGAGTGGACGCAAGCAGTCTCGTTGGTGTCTCTGTAGAGGCGCCACAGGTGGTTGAGGTGGTGGGCGATGTCGTCCTCGTGCAGTTGGTTGTACAAATTGTCAGCGACCAGAGGGTCGGAGGACCAGACGTCACCCCTGAGGGACGGCGGGAGGCTGAAGCCTTGAGTGTCGTCGTTCACGTCACGCTTCTTGCGCTGAACGCTGGAGCCCCACGGCAGCACTTGGTCGGGTATGTCCGAGTCCCACAGCGACAGTGAACCATCCCCGATGTCACGGCGACCATTCCGGGTGCCACGGATGAGTCTGAAAAGCAGAAAACCCAAAAGAGCCCCAAGAGCAACAGAGCTGAGCACGACAATTGGATCAATTTGCATGCCACCATTCCCATACCCCCCACCATAACCACCTCCGTATCCGCCACTGTGCCCACCTCCATAGCCACCACTATGCCCTCCACCATAGCCACCGCCATGTCCTCCTCCACCATAGCCACCACTGTGTCCTCCTCCACCATAGCCACCACTGTGTCCTCCTCCATACCCACCACTGTGACCGTAGCCACCACCACCATGACCACCTCCCCCATAACCACCTCCACCATGACCACCTCCACCATGACCACCTCCCCCATAACCACCTCCATCATGACCACCTCCCCCATAACCACCTCCACCATGACCACCTCCCCCATAACCACCTCCACCATGACCACCACCACTATGACCACCATCGTAGCCACCATACCCACTACCACTATGACCACCGTAACCACCTCCGCCACTGTGGCCTCCACCATGACCTCCATCTCTGGCCAACTCGCGACCAGATTCTGCTTCAGGTTTCTTTGGCTGGAAGTCATACCCATCGAACTTATAGCTTTCAGCTGCCTTGTTAAACTCTTCCCTCTTGACTCTCCCTCTCTCACCCTCTCTGATCCTCTGACTTCTCAGGATAGACTTGTAAAAGTTGTAGAGATCAGTGTTGTTGAAGGAGATGAAGCCGATGTACTCGTCTGCAACGTCGTCAGAAAAAGTGTTGTCAAAATAGGCAGAGATGAAGCGCGACATGGCAGCGACAGTGTAAGCGAAGTTTGAGGAACTGAAGTAGTCTATGATGCCGTTAAAACCATTTTCTTTGGTAAAGTTGTAGAAAGAGTCAAAGCTCCCGAAGGGTCCGATGTAAGGGTTGATCTCCCGAATGATGAACTCTGCGAAGTCTTTGTCAAGCTTTTTGGCCAGTATGTTCATAAGGTTGAGGTCGTCGCCAAGGCTGATGATGCCGTCGATGATCCTGACGGGCGTGAGCTGCATGAAGGTTTCCAGGGAGTTTTCGTCCTCAACGTAAGCCAGGACTCTCTGCCACGTCGACTTGATCAACATCCACACGCTGCTGGAGGTAGACGCAAGCTTATTTTTGTTAATGGAAGAGTTGTAACTGGAAATATCAGAAGTAGTCAGGAGGGAAAATGGGGCCTGACTTCCAATTTCTTCTTGAATTATATTTTTAACTATATCTAGATATTTGGCATTCAGGTTGAAAGTAGTGCTGCTGTCAGTCTGCTTGAGTCCGCCAATGCTGTTTTCTTGTTCGAAGATGTCTCTTGCTGTTATCGATCCGTATGAAGAGGCCTCTAATTCCTTCAGTCCGTTAATAATTTTGGAAAATGGTCTCACGAAATCCTTATGTAAACCGAGAGAGTCTTCTAAAACTGAGCTAATATAGTCAGAATTTGTTATGCGATTTAGTAGTGGCGGTAGCAGAGAAAGAGTCAGGAAATTTTCATTGTTATTCGTTCCTTTGGCTGCTTTCAGAATTGCGTCAAGGAGAGTTGTTGACGAGTCTGTGGTCTCTGATGACATGAGGGATGTCTTGGCCCATGATGGCGTCGCAACCATGAGACTGATGGCTATGATAATGACGACGGACGTGGACATGCTGAAGTGCTATGCAACCCAAGCTCCTCCAGCTTTCGAGCTCTGCAGAAGAAGAAAGTACAAATGAATACACGCTCTTTACAGGACACAAGCGTGATAATGGTGATGATGATGGTGATGATCATGATGGTGATAATTAAGTTGATATGGTTATACTGGGAAAGCAGCAATGAACGGAATCTAAGAATGCAGAAAAAAATCCGTCGAGGAATAGTCATTTCGTAACGACATAATGGTGCAATGAAATTTAGCATATGGCAGTGATTCAATAGTCACTTCTTACTTAACTCCTTCAGTATAATGACACTTTTGATTTACTCTTTGTATCTCTAGACGATTTTATTCTGTTCAGGAGGGATTAAATAGTCTTCTTTCGTCCTCAGACCCCGTTGGGTTGTCAGTGGCGGGCAAAATCGTCTGGCATTAACTAAAGGAAATAAAGAAAACGTTTTCAGGGGCTACAAAGTTAAATCCTTCAAATCTTTCTCAAGGAGACGCTCCTAATGTAAATAAATCGTCTGGTACCATAAAAGCTAAACTATAACAAGAAAAAAAAAAATAGGCTGCTAGATGCCGGAGCTTTAAGATCCTTCGTTTGAGCCTCTTGATGTGGTGTGGAACAGCAATTTTGTGCGGGGTTGTGTGGTGTGTCTTCGCTAAAGTCTCTAAAGTCTAAAGAATAAAGCGCATAGCGTTCCTGAATTGTCAGAGAGAGAGAAAGAGAGAGAGAGAGAGAGAGTCACTATATTGAAACTCTCAGCTCCTCATTATGGTGACGTATTTTTTCGTTTAGTCTCTCTACTTTCAGGCGACTTTATTCAACTCGGGAAACTCCTGATATTCTAGGGGTTAATGAAGGACATACGTATCCCCTCCAGTGTCTCTCTTGTGCTGATAAGATTGTGTGGAGGTAGTAAGAATGAAGTATTTAAGACGTTTCCGTAATCATCATCATCATCATCATTTATTCCACCTAAGGATGAGGTAAAATAGGATCGAGAGACAAGAAGAAAGTGTGAGTGGAAGAACTATCAACAACTTGTTAAATGATATATCAACCATTGTCTTCCAAAATTACTTGAAATTATTCAGACTAACGGAAATCAAATAAAAGCAAAGCAACCCACGTAACAAGAATCAACTCTGATCAACCACATTTATCCCGAATCACCCTCTGCAATCACTTTTGTCTCCTTATTCTAGGCAGAAAGAAGGCTCCCTTAGATAATATCACTTCAGTTATCAGTGTCTTCTAAAGAAAATTACTTGTCTACACCATTACGAGGGGAATTTTCGTCTCCTGGAGGGAAATTTGGACATTCCAAGGGGAGAGGGATAAACAGATAAAACCAAAATGACTTTAGTAGCATAATTCATGTGTTGTTGCTTATAGATTATACCGTATATGTTTTATGGTCAAGTGGTTTTTTGGCTCTTAATATGTGTGTTTTATTATTTTTTAAAGAATAAGGTCAATGTTTAGGTCCTCAAATAATTATGATACACAGAAGTACAAAATCTCTAAAATTTTCCCAAAGTTTTTTTTTTTTCTTTTTTTTTTACAGATCTACAAAATACAGCTGATTTCAAGCCGTTACATGGTAAAAAAAATACCGCTAAATGGAGAGATTAGCACTAGAACCTATATTCTAGTTGTTTATACTAACTCCCAAACGGGGGGAGGGGTAACACTTCTTTTGGGAGTTGAAGAGTGGGGGATCATCAATGATTTTCTGGCAAATATGGGGAATGATCAGGAAAGGTTTGGGAACCTGTGGTCTACACAGCCATAAACACATTATTCAAAATCCCACAATTCAAAGACGTCATTGTACTCAGAAAGCTAAAATCCTCCCTGGAATTTCTACAAACGGCCATCATTTGACGTCAGAACTGAACTCGGCGCGATGACTCGACGGAAGAACACCAATCAAAAACAATACTCGTTTAATTACCCGGCTAATGGTAAGACACCATTGTTCGAGATCTCACTCATCAGGAGGACTTCTGACATTTTTTATCCTTACTATCTCCAGACTATTTTGGAGAAAAGGTCTAGTTTAGTAAAGAGGTTAGTACAGACTATCTTTTTCCGGAGGAGGCAAAAATGAAGTATAAAAAGTCGACACTACCATGTCTCCACAGAAAGCACCGACCATAGTCATATAATTTTTAGTTCAATTGCCCGGGTAAAATTCGACAATGGAGCTCAACCTCACCCTGAAGTACAAATCAAGGTCGTCAGTCTCGGCAGAATGGTGGAGTCTGTATCTGGAAATTAGATAACAGCCAACTTATACCCTATATTTTTAACTTCCCCACAATGCGATCACTCTCATTTTCTCCGCCAGTCGAATTATATTTTTAGTACCGCCAGGCGAACGCTGTTATCAGGAGAGCTCCCCAGTAACGTCTCCAGCTCAAAGTCTCTCCGAAGTTGAGTAAAACTATCCAGTGGTAGGAGAAATAGAATATCCATAGTCTTCGTACTGCTGAAGGAATTAAGCAAGGTAGCCTGACCTGGTTAGATAATGGGGGCATGGTTTGGGGATGAATTAATCTCCAACTTCCCCTTTTTTTTCTCTCTCTCTCTACCTTTTTTTCACGGTAAATTTTCTCTGAGAGCTGTTTTTTTTTGTGGACAGAGCAGACTTCATAGCACCCCTCCTTTATTTTGTCTGATAACTTTTATTTTGTTTTCATGTTACCAGTTATATCGATATTAACCCTTTCATCCCCGTAACCATCATTTTTTTTTTTAATTATTCCTGCTGTTTCCAAAGAGTTATTATTATTATTATTTTTTTTGGTATAGAATAATTGCCTGGCAGTAAAGGGGTTAATTAACACTATAGCCTACATATTTAACCCCTCCAATTCGAAGTCTCTCTTAGTCCGAATAACGAGGTGGCAAAAATGAAATAGGAGTCATTATATTCAAGGCTTAATAAAAAGTTCCAATCCATACGGCATGTGTGTTCGTTGAGTAAGATTGGGACTTAGCAGACACTGATTGTTTGCTTTGATGTCCCTCGGGCAGTCGATAGGGCAAAAATAAGCCTTGGTATCTTTTTGACAGTACTACACTCATAACAAAATGTGGAATGATTATGGAAATGTAAAGAACGAAATAAATGAAAAGAAAAGTGGCATTATTAGTATGCTTCCTCAGTTAGCTTTTCCTTTTCCTATAGCAGAGTAATATAATAACTGGCAGTATTTAGAATATAATAATAAGATCTAAACTAATCAAAATGGATATAAATGAATACAAACTTCAAGCCATTTTGATCCAGGGTCTTTGCGATAGCTGCATAAAATCATGTGAAGGTAATCAGAATAATGTGATATACCCTGACTGATAGCCACTTTCTGCACTCTTAACCAGTAGTTGCGTTCATTTTAACCATTGTGCTTGGAGACTATTAATAATCTTTTTTGCTGTGATGGATCTCCCCCGAACTGAAGAAAAAAATACAGCTTTAGCAAGAATGTATGTAAAAACGTCATCTAATTGGAAGGATTAATTTTTACTTTCATACGTTTAACTCCATCACTGCCAGAGGTCATTTCTGAGCTACAGCAAGTCGTCAGTTGGCAGCAAGATAAGATGAGAAAATGAAAGAAAAGGAAAAAAGAAAGGATAAAAGAAGAAGAAGATATAGTGATGAAGTAATGAGGATTGTTTCTAACCTCATCGTTGGGAGGGATCTCTTCTAAGCTCAACAAAATCACTCGGAGATAGCAAGGTTAAACTTAAAAGAGAGCTATCATAATGAAAAGGGGTTGGAGAGGGATCAAGGAATGGGATTAGGGAATGGAAAGGCGGATCACAGGATGGTAAAAGAGGGATCAAGAAGTAAGAAAGGGAGATAGGGGAACAGGAAAGGGGGATTAGGGAATGGGAAGGTTTGGAAATGAGAAATGGGGATCAGGAAATGGGAAGGGGGATCCGGGATTGGAAAGAGGGATCAGGGAATAGGGAGGAAGGCAGGGAATGGGGAAGGGGGATCAGGGAATGGGGAATGGGTCAGGGAATAGGGAAGTTAGCTCATGGAAGAAGGAAAGAGGACCAAGGAATGACGCAAATGAATCAGGAAACGAGGGAAGGGGATCATGGGATGGCGAAGGGGGAATCATGGAAGAGAGAAAGGCTTAGGAAATTTTAAAGGAAGATCAGGTAACAAGGAAAGTAAATCAGTGAATAGGAATGCACGATCAAGTCATGGGGACACGTGATCAAAGAATGGAGAAACGATTAAGATGAGGGACAAGGGGATCTGGAAATGAAGACGGACGATACAAAATATCCGTGTAGTCTCTGAAAGCACTGAGTGTCTTGGTCGGAAAAGTCTAGTATTCTATTTCTGATAACACGAGACGATTTTCTTCAGCTAAGAGTCACGGTAGCCTGAGAATGTGCAGATATTATGAATCTTGATACAGTATATACTTTTGACTCTTTCAGCATGAGGACGTCATTTACACAAATCGTGTTACCTTCAACAATATCCTGGATGCAGAAAGAACGAAAGCCTTCAGAGAGATCATACCCCTGCCAAGACAGTGGTAACTTATGATGTTTCTCATAACCTAGACCTTGAACTTTGCCCTTTTTTTCACCTAAAATTTTATTATTTGTTGCTCAGATGATTCCCAGTTATTAGTCCAAATTGAGTGAATTTCCTTCCTATATGAAAGGCAGACTAACAGACAAACAAAAATACAGACAGGCAAACGGAATTAAAAACATAACCTCCTTGACGGGAGTAAATAACGTCCAATGACGTTCTCGGGGGAGAGATGTCATTGTGTTCTGAAGTCGGAAAAACAGCATTACTTGGTTCTGCTAAAGCTGGAGTATCAACGGTGCTCGTGAGATAGAACCAGCATGTACAGTGTAAGAGCAGTTACTCTCTTGGAAAGGTGTTGCCTCCCTGAAAGTCAAGCATTCGAGTCCGATGAAGATCCATTGGCAGAAGTAAGGAAGGGCATCGGGTGTCGGGGCTACACGCAGCAAAGTCCTCTGAATAGCTGCGATGCCGTAGCCCCTTTAGGAGTTCAGTGCACGGCGTAATATAATGAGATTTTTTTTTTCTAGTATAGTAAGTGTTTAATTATTTCATACATGCTACCGCCAGATAGTTTTAATCAGCTTAGGAAAAACCCTCTGCAGTGAAGTGGTTACAAGCTATCTCCGTTAATACATCATTCAGTAAACATGGGGCAAGCTGAAACTGTAAAATCACCTTTGTAACCTGAAGGCAATACTTAAGCTGACATCCACATCTGCAGCTGCACAACCTAGCAAGAATCTTCACCCAAACTTTCATTCCTGCTTTATCTTTCATGTTTTTTCTCATGAACATTTTTTTTTTTTTTATCCACGCACTTACACCTTCAGTAACATTAAACACCAACACTCCGTTCATATCTGCACATGGGTTGCATATCAGCCATATCCACACCCACTAATCCGTCTATACCCACAACCAGCCATACCTTCCCCCCGTTCGAGGTTCACACATGCACTCAAGCTTATTTTGTACTCGCATCCACAGTCGCGAGTCCATCTACATCTACTACTGTGTATTCACTCACATCCAAATCTCCACTTCGTTTCCACCTACACCCACACTCACTCATTCACCAATATCCAAATCAACACCTACTACACACCCATATCTCTACTTATACCCACATTAATGCAATTTCAGTCACTCTTCAACCTCCAAACATATACTAGTTGTTTATATATCCCTATTAACACGTGGGCTTGCAATCCTAGTGGTATAGGGGGCTACGTAACATCTTTTCTTTCTAGATTTAAATAATTGCAAATTAGCAGTCTCTTGTATACTATTCATGGAAATCGTTTCGATACCAAAACGATATAACTGACATATCAGAGAATGTTAAGGTCTAATATGTAAAATAATTCGCGAAGGACGAGGTGCTAAGAATCTTCCTTTGCCACATAGCCTACGGACACTACAATTTTCTTTCCAGCACATCTATACACAGGGACCCTTTACTTACCCACACCAAACCCCATAAGAATGAAGATAACATTTATTTTTACTTTCTTATTCGTGTATATTTATCTTTACTAGTGTTAGACAATTTCAGTTAGCTTAGAAAAGTGCTCACGTAGTAAAAAGGAACAGTTGTAGTTTTCATTAACAACTTAACTCCGAAAGGTCACCCTGTTCCGGAATTAAATGATCTAGTGTAAGTAAGTGTAATATAAACACGACATCTTCCTACAGAAAGCGGCAAACCTGGCTCCTTCCCCACACCTTCACCTACTTGCTTGCCACACCCACACTTAGTCATCAGTTCGCAACCGCCACAACATCAAACCTACCTTCACCTGCACTCACGCACTCGTTCACACACACACACACACACACACACACACACACACACACACACACACACACACACACACACACACACACACACACACACACACACACACACACACACACACACACACACACACACCACACACACACACACACACAGAGCATATGCACCACTTCACATTAAATTTATCCTACAACCAACATCTTCACACCACTCACGTTTCGGTCTACACTTACAACCAGTTACCAAGACAGTCCCCCTCCCACACACTAATTTCCATGGTTACTAGCCACCCATGTCCATATGCAAGTCACAATAACCATCTGATCAAATTCATCGGTTATTCTTCATCTCTGTTAGTGGTCCACATTAACATCCACCCACCTAGTCTACAGATACTCAATTTCACGTTCACACCATTATCAGTGATCACACGAACCAGTCTCCACATTCTCACCATCATCTAAAACCCTCATCAGCACTACAGTCTCTTATCTTAAATTCACAGGTCCGTCTACACTATAACAACATTCATGCAGTCACTCCCACACTAACTGCAGGTTCTCATCATGTCTCACTACGCCTTATCGCACCCATACGAATCAATCTCGGTCAGACACCCTCGAATGCATAACCTCCTCTTCAGATTCGGCAGAGGGTAACAAATTGCTGAATACTAGGTGATTCTTATGTCTGTTTTTGCTGATAGATCTGGTAACGTGATGGATGACTGCTGCATTCAGCCTGTTGTCATGTTTACTTTAGTGTGTTCCTTTACCATCTCTCTCTCTCTCTCTCTCTCTCTCTCTCTCTCTCTCTCTCTCTCTCTCTCTCTCTCTCTCTCTCTCATTATTCCTCCTCCCTTCCTTTATTGATCCTTTCTGAGAAGTATTATCCCCTTCGTATCAACCAGTCTTCTGTCACGTTCTCTTCCACCCATAGCTATCCCGTAGTTTTTTTTTTCTTTTGTCCTAATACCTGTACCCCGATGTCGTTTTAATTCAGTTTTCATGATTCGCTCCCCCACTTTCCCCATTGCAACCTTCCTCTTTCCCAGTCTCTCATTCCTATCACGTTCGCTTTGTTTTTTCATACATTCTCCTGTTTTTTCATACATTCTCTCTCTCTCTCTCTCTCTCTCTCTCTCTCTCTCTTGCTAACACCTCCTCTCACTCCTTATTATCTGTGGTCGATTTCCTACCTTGTTTTTCCCCCGTTATGCTATTCAGTCTTTTCTGCCGTTCCCTTCTCTCCCTCTCATCATTCCTCCGTTCTGTTTTTCCCTCCTCCTCTCACAATTTTTCCCTTCCGTCTTTCCCGTCTTTCCTTCCTATCTTCCTGTCCTTCCCTCCCTATCTCTTCCGCCCTTTCTTCCCTCCCTCCCCCCCTCCTTTCTCTCTCTCTCCCTCATTCCTCCGTCGTTTGCCCCCTTTCCCTCCTCCCTTCCGTCCATCCCTACCCCTCCCTCCTCCCACATTCCCGCCCTTTCTTCCGTCTCCTTCCTCCTTCTCCCTCCTCCTTCCGGCGTTCCCTCCTTCTTCCTCAACCCTCTCATCATTCCTTTCCTCCCCCACCTCCTTCATATCCTCCTCCCTCTCCCTTCACCTTCCCATCCTTCCCTCTCTCCACTCTTCTTCCTGTCCTTCCCTGCCTTTCCCTCCACCCTCCAGGCTTTACTTCCCTCTCATTCCTTCCTCCTGCCTTCTCTCTCTCCCTCCTCCTTCCCTCCCTTTCCTTCCTCCTTCCTGTTCTTCTCTCCTTCTCCCTCCACTCTCCCGTCCTTCCCTTCCTCTTCCTCTCCCTTCTCGTCTTCCCCTCACTTTTTCCTCTCTCCCATCCTTCCCTTTCTCCATCTCTTTCCTCCCCCCCTCTTCCTACCCTTCCTCTTCCTTCCCCTCCCTACCCTTCCTCTTCCTTCCCCTCCCTACCCTCTCCCTTCCACTTCCTCCGCCCCCACCTCCTCTGCCACCCTCAGCTACTGCCATCGCGACAGCTGCACCTGGTAATGACTGATAGACTGCAGGTGTTAGTGCATCAAATCTCTTTCCACTGACAGAGGCGTAGTAATGGAAAGTAACTCGTGTGGAAGAGGGGAAATACGAGGCTATGGGAACTATGGTGAGGTATGGAGTGGGCAGATCTGGCAGAGCTCTAATATATGGTTATGGTAGTGATAGTGAGATATGGTAGTAGTACTGAGGGTAGGGAGAGGTGGAATATGTGGCTATGGTAATTATGATGAGGTATGGTAGTAATACAGAGATCTGAAGGAGATGGAATATGTGGTTATGGGAGCGATGACGAGGAATGGTTGCAGTGACGAGACTCAGAAATCGTGGAACATGGTTATAATGGTAATGGTGAGGTATGATATTATTGGAGAAACATGGAAGACGCAGAATATGTGGTTATGGTAGTGATCGTGACCTATAAGCGAGGCTGAAAGAGATGGAATATGTGGTTATGGTAGTGATGGTGTGGTATGGTAGTGTGAGTGGGGAGGGGGGAGGCGAAAGAGATGGAGTATGTGGTTGTGGTACTGATGGTGGTAAGGCAGCAGTGGAAGGGGTGAAATATGTGGGTGTGGTAGCGATGGTGAGGTGTTGTAATGATGGAGAGACTTGGCTTCGATGAGGTCTGCGTAGAGTTGGAGGTGTGGTAGTGATGGTGAGGCGTGGTGGTGATGGAGAGACTTGGCTTCGATGAGGTCTGCGTAGAGTTGGAGGTGTGGTAATGATGGGAAGTGTGGTAATGTTGACCGCTTGGTAATGATGTTTTGGGTAAAAACTATGATTACTTGTGGAAAGTATGTTGGTGGCGTAAATTGTGCTTTAGAGTGAAACAGTTGTAGAAAATTAGTAATGACAGAGGTATTGGAAGTTTTGGTTGTTATTGTTGCCGTTGCTTAACCCCGGTCTGTCTGCCGCCCATACCCGTCCACCACAATAAGCAATTGCTTCTGTGGGCCAGTCATACAGGTACTGTACATCGCAGCGCATACTCCGCGCAGGGATCCAGCGCACTTTTGAGGTATACAGTCCCTCACCAAGGTCCTTCCCACGGAAATATGCAGGAAAATATGAGGTTTGGCTCCCGAGTGGACACCACAGCTACTCAACCCAGCACGTGCAGGCTCCTTGTCAACACCGGAAGTTTTGGTAATGATGGCTATTGTGATAAGCTGTGTTGTAGCAGTGACAGGTATAGTGGTGGAAGTTTTGTTCTTATGGATAGAAGTTTTGGTAGAGGTAGATTTATTTTATTGTGGTAAAATCAGTGGTAATAGTAGATAGCGCAACAGTGATGAAGACGTGACAGTGATGGAAGATGCGAACAGTAACTGACTGCGTGTGATTTGTGTGTAGTGGTAAAGCTGGTAAATAATGGTAGACGATGTGACAGCTGGGAAAGCTATGACAATTACAGCAAATTATGGCAGTGGTGAAGGTTGCTGTTGTGGGATTTATGATGACGTTGCCAATGTTTGTCTCAATTAGCGAGAGATGGACCACTTACTTCTACCACAGATAACAAAGAGAGCAAATACCCACAAAACAACTGCGGCTTTGTGGTCTTTGTACTGTTTGCACAGTGCTACTTCTCTCACTCTATAAAAAAGAAGAAACAATTATGTCACACCAATGTTACCAATGTATAACAATTCATGCCTTAATTATACTTTTCCAGTGCATTAAACGAAGTAACACCAGTGGCAACATTCATATGGGCATATACTTTTAACGTTGCTGTATGATGTGCATGGGATATGTAATTAAAAAAAAAAAGGCGTTCTTTGAGTTAGATAGTTAAGGTTTAGAATTAAATTACAAAAAATCTAATATGTATCTACTTTAGACCTGCTGCCTAATAACCAACAAACTTACATACCCACCTGTTAGTGACGTTATGAGAGTGGCGCTACGACAGATTCTCTGATTCTCTACTAGTGCTGGCCTCCTTTGCGCTGCGTTCCTCCCACCTTGAGTCAGCGTTGCGGCCCGTTCCCCGGGAGGCCAGCGAGTGAACTGGCTCACTCCACCATCGCGACGCCGCACCCGAGAAGACAGCACCGCTAACCTGCAAGTCACCCTCACCACACACTACAAAATTATTAAAAGTGAGATAAGAACAAGAAAGCTTAGAACTAATGCCTATCAGTTGCACGAGTCATTAAGGCAAGCAATCAGTTGTCGATAAGTCTATCTAATCCTCTAAGGTATGACTCGCAACTGATAATGGTGGGTAAAGGGGAAGGCGACCCTCATCTTTTTACATTACTGAAACACATGATGGAAAAATTGACTTGGACCTTTTTAATTCGTTGCTGATTGCAGTGTGTAAAAATTAATACAATCGGGGACAGGAGTTCACATAATGTTTCACCTTTTCCACTTCTCACGTATTTCTTCTGCATAGTATTTTTAAGCTGTGAGAGGTTTGATATGTTTCGGTGCCTTTAGATGATCCTCTTTGATATGATGCGTCAGGAAATAAAGGTAAAATATTAGGTGATTTATTTTCCCTAAGCTCACCTAAAATGACGCCTGGTGGTTAAGTAGGTAAAAGCACTGGTCGGAGTGACAGTCATGTGTCTTGCGAACGAGGTGTTAATATCCAGGAGACGGTTCGGTGCTTTTTCCATCCGATAAGTCATAGAAGGTATAGGAGAGTCATCTGCAAGGTTCCAGATTATGGAACCTCAGACCCCTGCATCTGGAAGGAGTAATGTGGAAAGGAATAATACTCATAACCGTTACCTGAGAGCTGACAGAGTTCATGAGCAAGGAAAAGGCTAAATCATGACCCAAGAGATATATCTTACCTGCTTCGATGAATCTGTCATATGTGTCACCTATTGGCAGACTCAGATACCATTATGAGTCAGGATTTATTGAGAGAGTTGTGGATGAGCAGTGCCACAGAAGGTGACTCTCAGAGCGTGGTTTGGTCTCATCAAATTCACATAAAAATTATTTAAGCTAAATTCTAGACGATGAGATGCCACTCCTAAGCTAAATAAAATCAGCTACCGGTAGCAGAAATAAACTAGTCAAGGTTTATGCCATCGTCGTAGGCTTTGAACTGGTAAGGGCAGTTTTTATGCTTTCATCTTCATTTATATAGTCACCAAGCACTTCACAACCCAAATAGAGTTAATACCTCCAAAAATGCCACCAATCAAATTATTTCTGACAAATACTAGAAGGAACTGTGATGGAAAATTATTTATCGTCAAAACTGGTTAATAGCCTTCGTTACAAGTTCGAGGAAGCATTCGTTAACTATTCTAACCATATAATTCGATAAGCATATCTCCATTGTAGTTAACTGTCAGAAAAAAAATCTTGGACATTTTGCCACAATATTCGGTCTAGTTTGTTACTCGAGTGTTTGGTGGCCTTATATCAGAAGCCAAACCGTAGGCATAGACTGCTTACAAAACAAACTATTGACAGTGCACATGTCAGCTTGCTTCACACAACAGGCCGACTTGATACTGAATCCTACTTTATCCATCTACGAGGCCATTTATAGTAATCAGACCACAGAGCTTCGCGTGCACGGTTCCAGAGAAAAGGGAGAAAAGTACGGAACAAGGAATCTTCTTATAACTTAAAACTGAAGAAAGTTGATGAATATGGCAACTCGGATTATATTGTGGACACCCTCCTCTACAGTATATGGTGATGGAAGGCATTTCGTACTTGAGGCATGCTGACTTCCACCAGAGGCAAATGACCGAAGAAAGGCTAAAACTGAAGGGGAAAAAAATGCTTTTGAACAAAATGGGACGTCTGTAAGGATGTAATTTATTGAGGCATTGTGCAGATAATTTGGCTTGTAAGGTGAAGCCAGGTTTGCAAAGACACGAACAAAGTATGAGAGATTGACTAACCCTTTTCACTGAGCGTTGGATTTAACAGTTTTCTGACTTTTGTCTTTCTCTTTTTTTTCTTTGCATGTTCTACGTCACCCAGGCTCTTGTGAGAAAGAGGGTTAAGAGGACTGATGATGATGATGATGATGATGATATTTTCACTCAATACTTATATTCTTAGTAAGGAAAAAGAAAGCAAAAGAGATAAGATATGTTCTTCTATGGACTTCATTCTCCCCCCCAAATAATACCTTCCTCATTCTGGCGCGCGGCACATAGTTGTTCTTAGCGCTCCTGAGGTGGGTGACTTGCGCTGCGTCGAGGCGGGAAGGGAGGGATGGACGGAGGCAGTGCGGCAGCGACCATCGAGAAAGGTGTACGTCAGCCTCCTCGGTCACACGCACACAGAGCACACACGCAGAATCCTGGACGCACACATAAACAGACAATCACACGCATAGGATCTTGGATTCACACAGAACCAGCCGGAGAGTCACTAAAGTCCTCTTCATACCAGAATCAAGGTTAGTTTTCTGGGATGATGGGAAAGTTGGGTGTGCGTGGTTACAGTGGATTGGTTATTGTTGGTGAAGTTTATACATTACTTTCTTCCTTGGACTCCGGTAGCTTAGCCTAGAGTCGCTAGGGTTAATATTGGGCAGGCCGTTACCGTATATCGTAACTACTGATGGTATTGGTGTTAGATGACGGTATTATTTGAGCTTAGTATTGGAGTAAAGTATTGGTGGCGTATGACTTATTAAGGTCTTATAGTGTAACTGGACGTAGGCGATGCTGGTAACGGTGATGATAGTGGGGGTGGTGTTTGGTGCTGTAACTGGTAATGTGTGACGATGGCATTACTAGTGGCGGTAAGGAGGGCAAATTTTTAGTGATAGAGCTGGTGATAGAAGAAGTGGTGGGCAATGATGTATTGGTGATAGCTATGTGTAGTGTTTGATGATGGAACTTGTAGGGCGGGTGTTGATGGGATTGGTAATGAAGGTGATGGGACAAGTGAGGGAAATGGGAGATATTGGTACTGGTGATAATGGTAGGGATGGTGTTTGATGATGGAAATAGTGATGGATGGTGCTGGAATTGATGAAAATGGTAAAATTAATGATTAGTGATAAGAGCTAGTGTTGGAAATGGAGATGGGTGATGTTAGGGTACGGTTGGTGTTTGTTGTTTAGGTTTCTAATGGGCAATTAACGTATGGACTGGTGATGATGGTATGGTCACTGTTTTAAGTCGAAGCTTTTAATGGGTTATGCTTGAAATCTTGATGGAACTTTATATGGGTAATTGTTGGATTCATGATAGACTTTTAATAGGTAATACTTTGTCTCATGATAAAATATCTATTGGGTATCACTTGTACTCACGATGGAACTTTAAGTGGGTAATGTTTGGACACGTGATGAAAATTCTAATGGTGATGTTTAGACTCATGATGGAGCTTTTAATGGGTAACATATTGCCTGGTAATAATGGTTGGTTAGTGTTTGATGGTAGTGGAGATGGTAATGTTACAAAGTACCGTCGTTTTCTGCTGGAACTGATAGAGGGTGATGATAGCTGATGATAGTCATTTTTGTGTCCCTAGGCTGAAGTTTCTCGTTTCCTGCTGTCCACTATCCTTCTTTGGTGGGATTAGGGAGGCAACTGAGAGACGTTTGTAAGACCGATCAGTCGAGCCTTCCCCTTATATCAGTGCCACCATGTGAAGGCGTCCCGCTGGTGATGATACTTGATGCAATCATTTGATAATGATACTGTATGAGATTTATGATGAACCGATGTCTTGTTTATATTTCTGAGCCTTGGTTGGTACTTCGATGGCGGTACAATATTCGCGTTAAATAGTGGTACCAATCATTGACCTGTGAAATACTGGTGCTGGCAGTGTAAATCGAAATTATATTGTAGTAACTAAATAAAAAGTAGAGCTAAATTTTTTGTAATGTAACGTAAACAGGAGTGTTCGTTGCCTTGTTTAATCCCAACTGCCGTTATACTGGGTCAAATTAGGATTATAGCTACTTAATAAACTTCGCAATTGAATTCTAATCGTCTGTAATCTGTCCATGACCGTTGTGGTTATTGAAAACATTATCTGAATAGCTAACTCGAGTATGTAGTTAATAATAGTTTTATTCTTCACTACAATGTCTAATTTTCACCGTTTCCTGACCACTGAATGATAATTTTGTATATATTAAAAAGAACATCCTACACTTTGGGGTCTGCCCTCTGCATAATAATAATAATAATAATAATAATAACTATGTCGACAGCATACCAGCGTCGTGCCAGAATAGTCTTTGCCAGGGGCATCACGCACAAACGGTAAGACATCGACAAACTCCCAAAACAATCCACCAATATAATACAGAGGGGCAAGGCAAGACATGACAGCCATACATCGTTTCATCTAATCCTGTTATTTTAAGTTTGTGTCTGTCTGTCTGCCTGTGTGTCTGCAGCGCAAACCTTTTACAGAGAATCAGGTAAAAACAATAAGAAATGTTGACAATTCCAAAAAGTAAAAGTTGTTAAGGAACATTGGGAGTGTGCCATGGTCCAAAAGAATTTCTGAAGAAGTCAGCCATGTTCCTACGTCGTGACAGAATAGTTATAGTGTGAGGAGCTTCGTGCACAAACGGTACAAATTATCAACAAAATCCAAAAGCAAAAATTGCATTTTACCCTTTGGAGTGTGCTTTCAGTCTAAAACTTTACAGAGCTACCTCAGTTTGTCTTCTACCTGTGAAAAAAAAAATGTCAATCATCCCTTAGAGGTAAAGACAGGAAACTTAACGATCCTTTTACTACTAATCAATGGCTAACCCGAAGAGAGGTTGAAGGGATTTCGTTGGCAATGCCAAGGAGATGCTGACGCCCTCTGATACATACGGTATATACGTGTGTATACATACATACACACACTCACACACATCTCACCTAAGACCTTCTTGGGTGTGGAGGAAGTCTGCTAGGCCACCTCCCCCCACTTTTCCTTCACCGGAAAGGAGGAGGGGTGATGGTGGTCCTTCGGGGCAAATACGAGCTTGCTTATAGAGTGCAATCATATGATGGACAGCAGGCCTGAATACTGCTTCGGCATAGAAGCAGTCAGGCTACAGCATGCAGACCTAGTAGCAGTCGGACTGCTCGCAGCAGTCAGACTAAAAGCACTCCCCCCAAGTGATTCGTAAGCCAGCCAGGATGGGCAACACTGGCTGTTTTCCTTTAAAATAAAACTTCGTTTGGGAGAGGTCTGTGTCCTGCAGTGGAATGCTACAGGCTGCAGATGATAGAAGTATACCAGTCTCTCTCTCTCTCTCTCTCTCATTACAGATATCACATATTTCTACTGGATTCGTTAAATTACCTTCCCTCTGTAATTCACTTTAAGCCTGAACTAAAGAAAATCAGATAATAGATTTGGATTACTTCAGGCAAAACAGTACAAGACAAAGATGATCCATGTGCTCATCTTCGCTCCAGTGCGGCCCCGCCCCTTCCCCACCACTCAGCCAATCCGGGTCAAACGCGCCTATGACTTGTATCATCAGAACTCCCTCATCCTCAACCCACAACCCCCTCACCACCGCAACTCCCCCCCTCACTTCCACAACCTTTTAGCCAAATCTCCTAACCTCGCACCCGTGAGCTCCAAAAGCCCCTCAAACCCACAACAACTTCATCCCAAAATCCCATGGCCCAACAACCCTCCTTACCCCACAATCCCTTCACCTCCTCACCCCCC
>NC_137016.1:2740000-2827500 GCF_032717465.1 Coenobita brevimanus | reverse complement strand
TCTTTTAGGTTTCCTGCTCTTTCGTCTTATCAATGGAACCCGCAGAGGTCGTCGAGACATCGGGGATGGTTCGCTGTCGCTGTGGGACTCGGACCTACCCGACCAGATGCTGCCGTGGGGCTCCAGTGTCCAGCGCATGCGGCGTGATGTGAACGACGACACTCAGGGCTTCAGCCTCCCGCCGTCCCTCAGGGGTGACGTCTGGTCTTCCGACCCTCTGGTTCCTGATAGTTTGTTGGACGATCATCTGCATGAGGACGACATCGCCCACCATCTCAACCACCTGTGGCGCCTCTACAGAGACACCAACGAGACCGCCTGCGTCCACTCCCACCTGTGTGACGTCATGGCCAACACCACAGCACAGCACCTCACTGGCAAGCACTCCAGCCTTGCCCTACTCATGTGAGCATTGAAGCCCGCCCCTTTTACAGTAACTTCCATGCACTTTCATCTTTATTTTACCGTATGTCTTCTATTTTATTTTCCAACCATGATAAAAATTGTTCCTAAAATGTTCGACCTTAATACAGACCCACAGTCTAATGACTACAGTTTACTTTTAAAGGTCAGTTATAAACAGCCATAGGCTACTTTTTTGTGAATTCCTAGTGGGGAAGAAAATGCATATTTTAGGGCACATATCACTTCAAGACATTTTATGAAATAATGGTTGTTGACCAAAAAATGCACAAATGGCACATCAGTTCTTTTTTCTGGGTGTGTTAAAAGTGGTTATGTTGCAAAATAATGCTGATTTCGTGTGTGCTGTGTGTCGGGGGGAGCAATTAGTAGAGATTGACAAGTGTGAGAAGGCTTGGTGAAGAGTCTCTTGAATGTGTGGAGGAGTTTTGTTACTTGGGAGACATGTTATATGCTGGAGGTGGGACTGGAGCTAGCTCTGTGGCTAGATCAAGGAGTGGTAGGAGAAAATTCAGGGGGCTTTTACCTCTCCTGATACTGAGAGGGCTCAATGCTACAGGATCCTTGTATGCGGCATGTGTTAGGAGTGTAGTGGTATATGGTAGAGAGACTTAGGGAGCAAAGGAAGAGGATATAAGTAGGTTCAAATGTAGAGAAATGACAATGATTAGATGGATGTGTAGTGCGTCCTTGAATGCGAGGTCTGTTGGGTGGGGGTGGGGGGGGAGATTGCGACTGAAGAGTTGCGAGGAAGGATGGGAGGTGAATGCACTGGTGTTGTGATGAAGAGGAGTATGCTGAAAAGGTCTGGGCATGTTGAGAAGATGGAGGATATGACTGTTAGGTGCGGAAGGTGAGAGATGTTAACGTCGAGGGTAGGCTGCCAGAAATCGAACGGCGTGGAGAGCCGGCATTAGGTGACAGCCCGAACGCATGCAATCATGTTTGGACCTAACGATACGAACTATGCGAGAAGTGGCTATGATACATCAGCTTATGTGTACAGCACAATACTCATTATGCTAAAAATACCAGCACGAGATGGATTCATGAAACAAACCATGTTCAGTTTTATCTATTGGTTTATTTGGTAGTGTCGGCACAAACGACTTGAATATAATGAAAAGATATTGTTATTCTTGATACAGTTATGGTAAAACTGCTCTGGTATAAAATGAAAAAAACTGATGTTATTGGCACATCTGATAAGTAAATAATAACTACAGTTTCATATGAGACCATGAAAATACCTGCACCATTAGCCACATGATTAATACAGTAACTGTAAAAATAGCCATCCCATATGTGTGATGGCGCCTTTGTAATATATTCTCTCCGCAGCTCGACGATTCAGCTTAGAGAGGTTTTCTCGGATTCTGATATCTCTCTCACAATAGCAGGTCTTCCCTAAGCGAAGCAGAATTGTCCGGAGTTGGCATGGACAATATACAAAGAGTTATTAACTTTACAACGCAGGTGGTTTTGTATTCATTGTGAAGCTAATTCAAGTTAACCACCAGAAGAAGTTGCATCGGCATTCTTAGAACAGTAACTTTACGGCTAATAATTTACTGAAATCTGGAATAGAAAATCATGAACTTTCTGCTACTTCTCTATACGCGACGCTTGGAGGTCTAGTGGTAAGAGGGCTCCGGTAGAGTGATTACTACGTAGGCTGGATCCTCGGGAGATGACTGGATGTTTTTGGATCGTGTAGTGCCATCAAGGGAAATAAGGTCACCTACACCTAAATATACTGGGAAGGGATTACCAAAAATATCTGTGATCGATTCCTTGTCCTACCTTCGAATTATTTTATACAGGAAGAGGCACCGGAAGATTGTGCACTCTGCTTTAATTCCTCTTCTTAAAGCATTCACAGCCAACGGTAATATTGCTCTGGTAACAAAGGTTTGCTTTTTTGTAGGAGGAACAGGAATCTCGGAAGACTCTGCACTCTCCCGTCCTTGTCCCACCTGCAATACTAAATCATGATTATGACAAGAAATCGATCATAAATATGTTCGAAAATCCCATCCCTGGGTAGCCTACCCATGGAATTCTACACCTTGAAAGGGGTAATATGGGACTTGGTGCTACTGTTACTGTTACTTTTCTATTCACAGGGCGTCAACAGCTAACCTGATGGGCGTGGCAAGGTCAGGCCAACTGGTGGATCACGTCACGCAAACTGAAGTCCTCGGACACACCTACCACTGCCCTACGCCATTCCCTTCATGCACAAACGTTATCTAGGCTAGCATTTATATATCTCCGTCGTTAATGGCTATGTATTGACTGATGGATTTTTTATTTATTTGTTAATGAAATGTGTCGACGTAGGCAGGGCGTAAACTTAATTTCACAAGTGTGCATGTCGAAGCGGGAGGGAAAAACAGATGTACGGAGCACTTTATGAAGTAGAAGCAGATCCTCCCCTATTGATTTTTGTACATGTACAGTATAAATGTATTTGAGCCTGTGTAAGTTTATGTTTACTGATCACTGCATAATAATTTAGCAAAAGTGAGGACTGATTTGAAATCTATCACACATTTATGCATTGCTCTTTGTAGGACCTACAAAACAGGTTCCTGGCAATTATCCGAAACTACCCTCTAGTGGGTTAGGTTACTGTTAACCAGTTCTGTCTAGAACAGAGCGGTACAGAACCTAAACCAACTTGAAATGTACTTTCGCACACCAAACGTAGCCCATTCTAACATAACCTAACGTAATACGTCGAGGCAGAGTTGTTCTGAATAATTTACAGCCTCGTTTGTTTCCTGTTAAAGACACTCATTTTTTCAACAACTGCCTCATTGGTAACTGACAGATTAAAGTAGTGCAAGGTATACGTAGTGTTTTTCCAAGACTTTCCGTTTTCTTTGAAAACCATCTAAAGAAAATTTCCTTAATGATAAACTAAATTACTTGGTGTTCCATTTACTTCTGTCTTTGTACGTATTGGAGAATTCAGTGTGAAATTGCTTACTGTTTTTTCGATATGTATATTAGTAAAAAAAAAAAAAGTTATAATGTGTGCTGGCTGTGTTAATTCAAATGTTACAAGCTGTTCGGGAGAGGGGGTATAAAACATCGTGGATTTGAAGGTATGAATTTCTTTAATGTAATGTAATACTCACATCATCATCATCATTATCACGTGGGGGAATACGCCGAGGGGCTCATACCTTCACTCACCCTCCGACTCCACCATCCTGCCTGCAACCCTCCAGGCAGCGGATCTTCCCCCTCTAAGTATCTCTAGGAACTATTTACCTGCTCCGGCCATGATTTCCGCACTCTTTCCCTCGATTTCCTCTACCTCGGGTTAAATCTCTCAGAGATTGCCCTGTGAGCAGGATCAATCTCAGGAAAACGGATCATGTGCCCATATAAGGAGAGCTGGCGCTGACGTATTATGTGGGCAATAGGCCTCGACTCAGTTTCACGAAGTAGCCGCTTCTTAGTCACTCGGTTGTACCAGCGATATCTCATGATCCTGCGAAGGCACTTAATACTGAAGGAATCATTTTGCCATTTCAGGTCACTGTTAAATGTGAAGGTCATGTCTCACAATCAAAGAGTAAGATAGGGAGAACAAGTGCCTTGAAGATGCGAATTTTCGTCCTACACAAATAACGACAACGCGAATTTACAACCCCGTAGGCCAGACCGATGCGACGAGAGATTTCATCGTCTGATCTACCCAAATAAGTGGGTCTTTCCAAGACCTCCAGGTTCTCACCATATACTTGGACTGATTGAACTGCTTCATCCAACAAGTTACCAAATACCTGGACCTAGACCTTGGCCCAAGAGACCTTTAATCCCAGTGGCTTTGCATCTTTGTGAAATTTCTCGAGTGCACTTAGTAATATCTCCAGCCTTGGATAACTGCATCAGCACCAAAGTCAAGATCAGTAACTCTGAAATTGGCAACTGGTACTCCACAGTGACTTCGACTCGCAGTCTGGCAAAGTACCCAGTCTATGCATGTGTTGAAAAGTGTGGGAGCAAGTACACATACCTTTCTTACACCGGTATTTACTTGGAAGAAGTCATACGTTCCTCACCCACACTTGAAAGCATTCTCATTGTGTAAATACAGGGCAACAGTCAGGAAGACTGTCGCTGCAGGAATCCATACAGTCTCAGGAATTGCCATAGTATCTCCTGATTGACTTAGTCAAACGCCTTCTTGAAGGCCACTTTGTCTGCAAGCAGACCTTCACGACACTCAGGGTTGCATTCCACGAGAACTTGAAGAGCTAGGATACGGTCAACGATAGACTTCTTGGGTGTGAATCCGGATGGCTCAGGCATCTGAAAATTTATCAGACACTCCCGTATATGCATCAGGAAAATATGAACAAGAACCTTGCCTGGCAAGTTGAGCACTATAATACCACTGCAGCTACTACAGTAACATTGTTCTCCTTTCCTTTTCCATATGGGGAAGACCAATCTTCTTGTCCAATAAGGAGGAATGATACCAGTCCGAAAAACGGCTTCTGTGACTGCATATTATCCCTTGATCATGGCTTCATCCTTAGCTTTGATTAGTTTCGCTAGGATGTCACTGCACAGACTGAAAATAAAGGCCTATAATATTTTCACTCTTTACACCATGATATCTCATATTTTTATACGTTTTTGTCGTGACGTTATGTGCTCTTTACATTCTTTGGGTAGTCTATTTTTTAATTTATTTGGATGATAACACTTGAGACCAATATGTTACCAGTGTGTTCCAATATATATATATATATATATATATATATATATATATATATATATATATATATATATATATATATATATATATATATACGCCTCAATCGCAGAAGGGGTGGCCACAAACAAATCGCGTCCATGTCGCCCTGTCCCCCGGTCATTTCACTGCCCTACTCCCCGTTCACACACCCCTCTCTCACATACCTCTCCACTCCAGCCCTCCATCTCATCCTTGGCCTCCCCCTCCCTCTCCCCCCCCTCCACCTCACTTACATACACTCTCCTCGTTAGTCTCTCACTCTCCATCCTCTCCACATGACCAAACCACCTCAATGTGTTTCTCATAAAGCTTCCCATTACATCAACATCCTCACTACAACTATATATATATATATATATATATATATATATATATATATATATATATATATATATATATATATATATATATATATATATACAGTATATATATATATCGGAAGCGGCATAGGAGAAGACCTGATAAGTTGTAGGATTATTTTGTGTATAGTTTAATGTTAAGTTTGGATTAAGGATTTTGTTTGTATACATTGTGGTGTTTTGTCGGGATGACAATGGACTAGGGAGGGGGTAGTGTTGAGGAGCGGGATGTGCTAGTTGAGTAGTACTGGAAGGTTCTCAGTATTTCTCGAATTTTTCTGTCATGAGTGAGAGCTGCCACTTGCCAGTTAGCTTGCTATTTGTAAGCGGTGGTATATTGGAAAGTTATGCATTGAATTTTAAGCTCTTTTTCTCAATAATAGTTTACTTAAGTGATTGTTTATTAAATTATGTAGTCTTATTTAAGTCTGTATGCTAAATAACGCAGAGTGTTACATACCGGTAGTGCAAGAAAACTCTAGAGTATTTTGAATGTCTCCGAGTGGTAACTGTTGCCCCATCGAGAGTGTAGTAGAACTCTGGAGAAGTAGAGAAGGCTATTTAAGGAGGTGGAAGAGCCTAGGGGAGTCAGTTTCGTTTCGGTTTTAGTTCCAGTGCAGTCCAGTGTCAGTGTGGCCTAGTGAAGATTGTATAGCTCCGGTACTTGTGAAAACAATGAAGTATAGTTGGCAAGCATTAAATGTACTTTTTTTTTTCGTGAATAAAGACCTCGAGTTTGAGAAATCAGTATTAATTACCACACCTTAGTCGATCTTGTTGCACACAGAAAGGCTGACCCTCGGAAGAACAACTCACTCGGCAAGATCTTGCCTTTACTGAACTACTGCTGTTGGAGCCTGTGGCAGTGTGGGACAGGGCCGTAACAATATTCAATTTTTGTTTCCTTCAGACGATTTCTTTCAGGTAAGGAGAAACTTTTCAAACTGGAGGAGTTAGATATGAGCTTCGTTTACCTCGTGAAACACAAGAGGTATTTCCTGAAATGAATAACATCATCTGAAGGTGATAATGATAAACTATATAAGACGTCACCAAATTGAAAGGTTTACGAGAAACATCTGGTAATGAAGGGGTTAGACACGATTTCAATTAACCCCTTTGCAGCAAGATGTCTCCCTTTAGATGAAATAATATCGTCTGGCAGTAACAAGAACTAATATAAAAGTGTCATCGAGAGGTTTCTCATTTTGCAGCACGGAACGTTCAATAAAAAAGTTTCTTGAGTAGTGTCGCTTAGCATTCCTTCTGGAGAAGTGAGATTTTAATCAAGAACAAAGCCTGCATTCCGGCACATTTAGGAGAGTCCCTAGTCCCTAGCACCTTTTCCTTTACGATTAATTCTATATATTACACCTTAGCACGCCCTTATCTCATTTATGTGTCTAAACCTTCGGTGTAACAAGCCATCCTCCTTTTGGGTAGGATGGGGAGAAGTGAAGTCTGTTTGCGGACCCAAACGAAAAATTGCATAACCAAAGAACCGCAATAAATGAAGTTATCAAAGCATGCAATACCGCAGATTGTATGATACATTATTATAGTTACTGCTTAACCAGAATAAAATTGGCGTAAATATGGTATAATAGTGCCATCTAGTAGGCTGAGTCGAAAGTACAGTAGTAATTAAAGCAATGTTTGCCTATATAGCAGACTACATTAGAATACACTGTATATATATATATATATATATATATATATATATATATATATATATATATATATATATATATATATATATATATATATATATATATATATATATATATATATATACAGATGTTAAGCCTATAGTAATTATCGTGCTCTATGCGAAAGATATAATAAATGCAGTATGTATACTTATCGTAACCAAACTACAAGTTCTGAGCAGCGTACTGGTTTATCGAAGCCCAGTACCGAAATATGAACGGCTCTCAGCGAAATGAAACGGGAGGACACTCACTAGCCTGCTGCCACAGCGAACACACTCTCTGTCGAAACATCACAACGATCTGACACGATTAAATTCGCCTTACAAACAGATATAAGCAGTTTCCCTACGAAATTCAGCATATTCACATCGTACAACCTTCTTTTATTTCATCATTAATCATTCATATATCATCAGAGAACGTAAGCTTGCTACCTATAAAACTATGTCATTAAACTGTAGAAACAAGTCATGTTCTCAGGCAGTACCATGTTTTAATATATCTTAATTATGTTAGACGTATCATTTATATTCTTCCATATATATACACATGTACTATATATAATATATAAGGTATATGATGTATATAATCATAGAATATACAAGTACAGTGTCTGTCTTGGCTATATCTGCACTACGTGCTCGAATAAACTGATGCGTCATATTTGCGGTATATTATCGTAGTTTATTGTGATAATTTTAATTATGAATTCGTTATCCTATCTTTATTTTTGTGTGACTTTCTTCAGTCTGATCTGAACTACATTCATTCATAATTAATCACAGATTGGTGTTATGACCAATGGGATGTTTCGAATTATTGGAATCACAAACCATTGCCCAGAATAACTGTGCTTGAGCTACTGAATGTACTAGAATTATCCTTCGACTAATTAGACAGTTATCTTAATTAATATCTTTAGATAGCATTTTCCTCCATCATTATATCATTTGATTGATCAAGGTCAATATGGCAGACCCACGATAAGCTAGAGGGCGTGTAAGAGCGCAAAAACAAAGCTAGCTGTTGCTTTGGATGATATTATAATCGTTACATATCCCATCAAAGTGCGTATAGTGTGGTGGTAGTTTGAACCGTGAAAGTATTAACAATATGGGGAAAGAAGTTTTAGATGAGGATATCTTGGATATTTCATCGTAATCAGTGACTACTTCTCACTACCAAAATGGCAGCCAGAAGGTGGGAGAACGGGCTGGACACACGAGGTTGTCGGACAATGCTACTCAAGTTATCACTTCCTATTTTAAATGGAAAAAGTTCCAAAAGATTGTCATTCTGAGATAAGTTTCCCTCCTCTGTCAATAGCAAAATAATGTTAAAAATTTTCATTATGTTTAAGGGATAATTTGAAAATGAGGCTCTGCAGATGGCTGAAGGTTTCCAGATCCAATATATTACCACTGTGCCGGGAATCAAACCCAGGGCTCTCAGGTGAGAGCCAGGCAACATACCACTACACCACGACCAGGTAAAAGTTATCTTACATTGTCACAATCTTGTAACCAATTATCATGAGTCGGCGCGTTCTCTATTCAAATAAACTCGTGACATTAAACTTTGATGGGAAACCGCAAATTCTAGTGGAATCCCAGTATGTATCACTCAGTTAACCGCCACGTATTCACCCGATCGGGAATGTTTTCAGAACATTTTTCACTGTTTCATAAGTGATCGTCCTGTGCGCGACATTAGCGCTTCCGCTGAGTGATTTGTTATGGGCGTGTTTCGCTCACTTCTAGCCGTTAGCAAGTGCGGCCCGTCCTCACTTCTCTCTCATAATTTGAATTCAGTCAGGATTTGAGTGTTGTGGAAGCAGGTTCGACTGGGCCGCCGCCATTGTCCAGCGAGTTCCTGAACTCCCACCTAGTGTGAGCCAGCGAGAGGTTTAGCGCATGTGGCAGCGTCCTTCCTCAGCAACGATGCCCAGTCCATTTCGCTTAGCCCGCTCTCTGACTAGTATTTCTTTTCGTTTTTCCTAGGTTTAAGAGTTTAGCTTTTGAGTGAGCGAGTGAGTGTATTCTCTTTGTTATTTTGAAGTCATTTGAGATGCATGTAATGTAAATTTATTTCCCTGTAATCAATGAATTTATAGTTCTTTTCTTTTGAGCTTAATGTAATGTAAACTCGTGTTTTATTTCTCCACAAGCTTATTTCACTTAAAGCTCCTAGTTTGCATAAACGCTTTGCATTATTCATAACTGGTACTTAGGTCAGTCCTTTTGTATTAAGTTTAAAATCCGTTGTCCAACCAGGAGTTAATTGCACCAGCAAGAATTTGTTTATCATCAATAGCATTAGTTATTGATTTTCAGGGGTGGAGTCACTTTCTCCAGAGGGCAACAGTACTAATAAACAGCACGTGTGTGTAATTAGTCTCTGCTGTGTACTGTTGAGAAAGTTTATAAACTCTTGTCTTTAGAGAAACGGCGAAGTAAGCCCGCATAAAGTAATCATTGCTTGATTTTCACAAGTCAGTTCTTTGTTCTTGTTCTCAAGTATTACTGAATATTATTTTTTAATATTGCATAATCATAAAAACCCCGTGACACTAATGTCCCTCCGCCCCCACTATGGGCCTGAAGACGATGAGATAACCCCTTGGCAATCGGGTTCGTAGATGCTTTTAATGTATCCCAAGCACTTACGGCAAGTCATTAACTTGCTGTAAATGCTTGGGATAGATTAAAAGCATCTACTTGCCCGAATGCCAGGGGGTTATCTCATCCTTCCTAAAATGGAACATGTTAGTGTTAGCGCTTTTGTTAAATTCCATACACGCTAAATGTGATAAGATGAAAAGCAATTTAGACCATGTGTGGTGTGATAGTCAAATCGCTCATAGCTTTGTACATAGTAAAAAATCTCTACCAGTTTATGTACGTAACAGGCTGTTGAAATCAGTTCCTTTTTACCGGAATTCATATATCATTACGCAAATAGTGATGATAACCTCCAGCGATTTGACATCTAGAGGTGTGTCAACTGCTCAGATGAAAAAAGTTCTCAATATGGTGTTATGAACACACATGGTTGTCACAATCAGATAATTGGACTGTATGGGAGACAACTAATGAAGAGTCACCAAAAACAAAATATGTGGTTACAATACTTCTAGAAGGAAACCAGGTTTCTTAACCCAAAATAGAAAGGAAGAGAATTAGTAAATAGAATATGAAAAAGCCATATGGGTAGTGGCATGGATGTCATGTTTTATAAATCACAGCCACAGGAAAACCGAGATGAATTAGTTGATGTGGCTCAAGCTTTGAATGCTCAAAAGATAATGGCGGCTGAGATGATAATTACAAAATTATTTTGCTGTGAATGCTACAGCGAGGAACTGAAGGCATTGAATAATAATGACTGTACCACAACACGTAATTTGGTGAAACAGTTTCGTCTGCATCTTTCAAATTATATAATATATATTGTATATCATTAGATGTGAGGAATGTATAAAGTGGTCGAATGTAAGTTTTGAAATGGAGAATCCTATTGCTGTCTGCGAGACATCGTTACTGACCTACTGGTGATGCATAGCATAGAAATGTAGCACACCATAAGCATAAGTCATGTATTCCGGTATACACCAGGAGTTCGTAAAGTACTAAGGAGATGCACGATTTGTCGAAAATTGAAAGGCAAATCTAACCTAACTGGACAACCACAACCTTCACTAGAATTCCTTCTAAAACAAATCAACCCTTTTGAAGTCGTGGGGTTGGATTATACGGGGACAGTAATGGTGAAGAGTGGGGACCACCAAGTTTATGACTTATGCTATAGCGCAAGCCGTGCATCATGAAACATGTGACAGTATGTTTTGTGAAAAATTCATGTTGGTATTTAGGAGGTTCTGTGCCAGAAGGACGTTTTCCCGAACTGTAATCAATGGTAACATTATCACGTATAGAGAAGTTGCTAATCAAGAAACTGGGAGAAGAACCTGTGGTGATAAATAACCAAGCGGAATGAAGGTGTAAATGGTAACTGATGCCACGGAACAGCAGTAAGTGAGAACTTTGTGTAGGCACTGCCTAGTGTTAATGCCGCACTAAGAAAAACTTTCTTAAACAGGAGAGAATTATATACTCTTCTGAAATAGAATCAATTGTAGATGACCGACCGCTAACGTATGTGTACAGTGACCTTCACGAACCCACTCCATTGACACCTTAGCATTTGCTCTAATGTCGATTTATTCACACTTATCTAGGTGAACGTTGGGTCTGGTTAGTACTTGGATGGGTGACCGCCTGGGAACACCAGATGCTGTTGGCATAACGTTCTCCCTACGTGTCAAGTGGGGTTGGTGGAGGATTAGTGCCCCTCCCTGTAAAACAATTAACTCTAAGCCCTTGACCACCCCGTTTGGGATACATGGCGTCTGGCAATGAATGATGAATCTAGGTGAACGCATCACGGAAGATGAAGTGATAGATCCCGCAAGTGGTAATCTGTACATACCAGTACATCATCGACGTTGTAACTGTAAAAAAGAAAAAAGTGGACCAACAACTACTCACTTTTAAAAACAGGCTACAAGTGAAACATCTTCCTGGCAATCAGTAGTAGATATTGTACTCATTCATGGTAAAGGTTCACGTTTGTAATGGAGCATGGGCTGGATGATAAAAGCATACGTCGGAGGAGATAACAGGGAGAGGGTAAGGGATTAAAAAAAAAAAAAAAAAAGGCACTAGTAGGGTGACAGATCAGTTACCAGACTCTCCCCAACGGAGCTACAGGACGTTGATAATGGATTCGAGGATGTGAAGGATCAACCACGTACGGATTCTCGGATACAGCTTAAGCATCAGCAACCAGTTCAAAATCGTGTCATTGGCGCCAAATGATAGCTCTGAACAGCTGTAGATTTAACTATGGGACTCAGTCTCTCTTCTGCCGGGGGAATGTATTGCTGAGTTTGCGAGAGATTATTATTCACTTACTGCTTAAATAGAATATAGGTATTATACGTACGATAAGGACTTAGTCACGAGGATTATAGAAGTTGTTTCAGAGATGGGGGTGTGAGCGTGAGGTATGGGAGTGTGTATTGTTGACTCGCGCCCCTCACTCTGTTGGCAGTGTTCTGCCACTTTGCATAGGCCAGGATGTACCGTTTGTCTTACACTGTGTGTGTGTGTGTGTGTGTGTGTGTGTGTGTGTGTGTGTGTGTGTGTGTGTGTGTGAATAAAATAACTAGAACAGCTTTAACCTAATTTCGACCAAACATGGTGGAAGGGTTGAGGATGAGCCAAGAGGCTGATAATTCGTTTCTCAAAACAGTAGGCTAAAGATTTAGGCAACATGGCAAATTCTGCTTAATGTTTTTATCTGATTTAGACCAGACTCTGTAGAAAAGTTCAAGGTAAAGAATAAAAAAAAAAGGGGGGGGGGGGATTCTTACTGAGAACTCTGTCAAAGGTCATGCCACAAAGTCAAATACGCGCATTGATAAATCAGAAAGCTCTTCTTTTATTTGGAGCAGACTTGGTGGAGGGATTCAAGGCCTGGCACGAATGAGGAGGTTTGATTCTGATAATACTGTATAATTCAAAGATCAAGGCGAACTTAAACGATTTTGATCTGACTTGGACCAAATATGGTGGAGGAGATTGAAGGTCATGGAAGAATAAAGAAATCCATTTTTTAAAAAATCGATCGAAGGGCATGTTCATAAGGTAAAATCATATATTCGGCTCTGTTGCCAACTGTCAGGCACTGATATTGCTGATAATGATTCTGTTACTATATCTTACAAAGACATTCATTTCTCGTCCCTTCCATGTTATTCTTCAAGCAAGCACGCCTTTTACAGGAATTTCATTTATTATCTTCAGTACGACGACACCGTTACCTTAATTCTTCCTGATGCTCAACAAAATTTCAAGCCAAGCTGAGACCTCTCATGACAGAGATTGGCAGAGTTTGTTTCTATTATGTCAGAAGCAGAGATCTCCCCTAATTAGAGTGAAATCGTTAAGCTGCAGCAGGAATAATATATATAAAAGACTATCATTTTGAATGCATGAAGGAATAACAGAACGAAACTTAACATACTAATCACTAGGGGAGAAGAGTATTGTAACGGAGTCTATAAAAGCCCATGTTGCCTAGAAAGTAAGTGGTAAGGCTGCTCTGTGCGGGACCCCGAGATCCAATCTCAGCCACTACTGCAGTTATTTTAAGTTTCGTAGTGTCGTCACAGTGGTTGTCAGTGATGTGGGGTGTGAGACAAGGCTTGGTTGGTAAGGTCTCAGGTGTGATATTCCTGGTGAGCTAGTCACATCATTGTCCTTTACATACCGGGGTCGGCCTGTAGTGTCTGGTTCCCATTATTCGCAATGATGGCCTTCAGTGATACATTACCATATGTGTGTTGCGTTCCAAACTCTCCATCACAAGGACAAATAAAAGTACTGCAATGGGGTGTATAAAAGCCGGCATTGCCTATTCAGCCAAGGGATACCTCTCTTGGTTGAGCAGTAACGTCACTTTTTTTTTTTCTTTTTTACATCGTGTGAGGCCCGAGACTGAATCGCAGCCAAGTCAGTGAATGATTTACTAAATTTCGTTGTGTCACTGTATTAAACGAATGAATATCTCCTGAGCTTATGCCGATTTCATGATACTGATATGAAAGTATGATCCTCGTTTCTGGCCTTACTTGTACATAATTTTGTTTTCACTTTTCTTAATATTCAGTAACACCGTAACTATTTCATATATTTAAGACATTCTGTGTTATAGCTGTAAAACACATAAAGCGGGGTAACGGCCTTAGTCTGCCCTCCAGGGTTCGTCTCTTTCAGAATTAATTGGAAGCTTTTCTTTCATGTAATGCTACTAGGGACGTAGGTTGATCCCCTACCCTTAAATATTCTGGATTGTAGTAGTTTTATCTCAGGATTCTGGACCTCCAATGGGATATATAATATGCGAATATCTTTTACCTTTTCCCCTTCCGTGTACACGTGCATGCAATATTATTAATCGGTAATTTCGTCGAACAATTTTGTTGCTTGCACTGTACTTTGAAAAAGTTTTTTGGCCTCCAAAGATCGCATCACTAGGCTGCAAAAGAAATTGTTCACTGTCTTCCTATTGGCTGTAATGAAATGAATCAGTGGTTATGTACTCACTGTAATGTCCTGTATGGTGGATAACACCAAAAATATGGCTTCATGAAATGCAAATGGCTGAATGGAAATTCTCTTTGGCTGTTGGTTTTCATTCATCAGGCACCGCACTATGTTCATTTTTAGCCTTGCCTACAACTGCCTCCTCTCTATCTCTAATGCTGATTTGTAACGTGAGATTAACACTAGAATAGGATACTGGTCAAGAAGAAGTACTGTGGAAAAGAAGTAAAGCCAGTGTTGTTGTCCTCTGCCATTGAGCTATGGGAAATAACCTGCAAGATGACAAAAATCTCCTCCAAATTAAGATGGTCAAACTACAAGAAAGGATGTGACAAGGGCAAGCCAACTTTAGCAATATCCATTTATATACGAGGTACAGGCATCCCTTCAGCCAGGGATTGCCATAGTTACCGCATTCTTGCTGCAGATAGATGGTTTTTATTCAAGTCTGGGCATCCGCTAATTGTAAAGGGAATAACGAAGGCATTGTCTAACCCTTACAGTTAGAAAAGTCTATCCAGAACAAAATTAAGCAGCCTGGACAGAGCAAGAATAAGGTGAAAAATACGTTATCTTATTTAAGATGAAGGAATTAATCTCCTTGTTAACCTACTGGCTTCCTCTGAGCTGAATTAAATCGCCGGTCGGTAGCAGAAGTCAAGCAAGAAAGTAAAGCAAAAATAAAGACGCCACCGTACCGTACTGAAAAGGTTAAGGATGACAGGGCAAAGGAGACGATTGCAGTAATGGTTGTAATGTTATTTAGATTATGGTTTTGTTTTTCTTGCTGCCACCAGATGACGAATTATTTTTAGAAGGACTTCTAGCTGTGAAAGGGTTAATGGAGGTTGTTGCTAACTCTGACTACGATAAGTCTTCCTAAGCTGCATAAAATCGTCTATAGATAGAAAGAATTAACTGTAAAGCGCGTCATCGTACTGAATTGGCTGAGTAGGCGATGGTGATGATAGAGGAGATGGTAGTTGTGATGGTTTAAGTGACTGTGGTGATGACGAAAATGATAGTGTAGGTGTTGATAGTGGGGATGGTGTCATAGAGAGTCATGGTGTGGCTGAGGTGATGGGAGATGAGAGTCAGTGGGGGTGATGACAGCGGTAATGGTTTAAGCGAGAGAAAATAGCGGTGTCTCTGCTGGTGGTAACAGAAGTACAGTGTTAACATCAGAGGTTGTCGAGGTGATGTCAGTGGTGATGCAGTATTGATTATGGCGGCAGTGACGCTGGTGATAATGATGTTGGCGTCACTGATAACGATAGCAGAGGTGATGTTGTTATAGATCTTTCGTCTCAGTTTGACGCGATTTTCGTCCTTTCGTAATTTATTTCACGTAGCTGAGTAGCAGAAAAAGACACTGCTACGGCCCTACAACTTTTCCATAGAACTTCATGACTACCATAATATTCTAGTATTGATCTCTGATTGCAACTCAGCATTCAAGATAGAGAGATGACACTTTTAAGCCCAGTTAGAGTAATGAACAATTGGTATCGGTGACTATTTAGATGTTGTCAGTGAATATGGAGAAGGTGGTGGCACAGATATCGATGGTGAAGGCTTGTGGGTAGAGGTGGAGGTGGTGGGGAAAGCCGGGAGAGATGTAGTCGGAGATGGAGAGGGTTAAGTGGGTGATTTTAGGTGGATGTGGAGGAAGAACAGTTAACAGGGACAGTACCTGAGGGATTAACAGTATGTGAAAGTGGAGGTGATGAAAGAGGGGTGGAGGGTTGTAGATGGAGGGGTGTTGTGGGTGGGGGTAAACGTAGGGGTAAGAGGAAGATTTAAAATTGGAAGTAAAGACTGGGACAACAAGTAGGTTGCTAATTAAGGTGAAGGTGGGTGGTAAGAGAAACGTTTGTGATTGGAGGTGCAGGTAAAAGGCTTTGGAAGTAGAGATGGAAAAAGGACGTAAAGGTATGTGGATAGTGTTTGAGGTGGGGGCAAGAGGGAGGTTTATAAGTAGAAATGGAGATGTAGAGGTAGGGGAGGTTGGCAAGAGGGAGGCCTGAAGGTGAGCACTGTGGTGTGGGTAAGGGGATGGAGGGGAGACGTATGTAAACAAGCTTGCGGTATTGCACAGCTCCCTCAAACCCTCCATCATTCACTCACTCGCTCTCTCGCAGGCACCTTCCTCACACGGTGGGGTTCTGTCTCGCTCCTCGCTGTTCCCAGGCCGTTCCTGAAGGCTGTGTTTCGTTTGAGAAAATCCCCAGTCGCTTCCCACATAGTTCAATCGTTATATCATTCGTTCCTGAAAGCTGTGGAGTTCAGGAAAATCATCAGTCGCACCTCTTTATTATCGTTCATTGGGTTCTCCGTGGTTCAGGAATCATCAGTCGCTTCCTATATTCGATAGTACTGTGCCGTCAGTAGGGCTCTTTCGCCGCTCCTCATATCTGTGATTTGTTTTTCAAGGCTGTGTCGATCACGAAAACATCAGTCGCTCCGAGTATTTCTCAGTCTTTTGTTGGCGCTGTGTGTTGCTCAGTTATTAGCTATTCTTCAGGTCTTCTGTTACATAATATCGCAGCTTGGCAAGTACTGTTTCCTTCCCGTGAATTTTGCATTCTCCATTCCCAGGAATACTTTTTTTTTCTGTTTTAGCCCGAAAGTCTCTGTTGTTTCTTTTTTGTATTTTATATTCAGTAAGTGTTTCTGTCGTATTTTTAAGGGGTGATCTCTTTTATTTTAAATGTTTTAAGACATGTGATTTTTTCACCTGTTCAACATTTTTTTTTTCAGATGTACAGTCCATCAAAAATCATAATTTATTGCTACCTTTGTTAATCGTTTCAAAGTACGGTTCAGCCAAGTGATCGCTTACTATTTTGGAATCTGTTCACCTTAACTGATTCTATTTCCCCTCTTTACGTCATCACTCAATTTCAGAACGATTCTCCTCTAAACTGACTTCCTAAATGTGTTTTTTGTACTCTGCCTTTCTTTTAATTGGCCATGAATTTCTTGTTTTCTTGTTACATCAGTTCGCTTCTGTAGGAGGGAGATCGGTGAGGAAAGTTAGAGGAAAGAAAAGTGTGAATTGAAAACCATAAAAACCAGCAAGTGAGAAGCAAAGCAGATGCTGATAGGAGCAAGGAAAAAAGGCAAAACCTCTTAAGAAGCAAGAATACAGTTAAGAGAAGAGGAAGAGCAAGGGTGAGGAGGACGCAAGGAGGAAGAGAGAGTGAGTATGAAAAGAGAAGGTACTGAGGAACAAGAAAGAGACATTACAGATCGGCGAAAGTAACGCCAAAATAGATCAGCCCTTTTTAACACAAGTGGAAGACCAACGAAACTGTGACATATAGGGCAGATTGAGTACAGCCTCCACTACCACTGAACGGAGAAAACAGTACCTCCAGCTGACCTTGTAACAGCAAGACACACAAAATTTGTGGAGCTGGGATATTCAGACATTATCGAGTACCATGAGACAGGTAAGAGTTGTGAATATATTGCTAATCCTCACTTTTCCATGATGCTTTTCGTTTTCGTCATATCATTTTCAGACGATTTGTTTCACCTTCAGAGAGATACTTTTAATATCAGAGGGATCTTGTGCTGTATAGAGTACTTTAGCCCTTCATTACTGTGGGGTATCCTCAGCACAAGAAAATCGTTTGGTAGTAACAGCAGCAAACTAGTATGTGGCTGCAGATAATGAGTTAATCTCTTCACTATGATTCGCTCCTTCTTAAGCTGGGTACAGGTAGTTTGGTGATAGCATGAAAGAGTAAAAAAACAAAACAAAATGTAATTGTAGTGAAGGAGAAAATTGGGATAGATTCCACAGTAATCCCTTCAGAATGAGGGATCACGTTTAAGTTGCGTAAAATATCTTGGTAGTAACTAGACTAAAACAGAAATTATATATATGCATATATTATTCATAAGTCTTCATACATTGCTACCATCCAGTGACTCAGCACTCAGTGACAGGTATTTTTATTTTTTTAGCCCAGGAAATAGTTTTTGGGTGGTAACTATATAACCAAACTTACACCTGGCTGTCTAATAGGTTAATGCACTCTAACAAGATGTGGTTAGTTAGGCTTTACACCCCGAAAGGTCCCCAGTATTAATGTAGAGATTAACCCCTGAAGCTTCAATTCTTGCCTGGTGTAGATCAATGATAGCAAGTGGTTCCCCGTAACTTACTTCATTCCTGTTGATTTTGTTCCATACATGCCTATCACTCTCCTGGATGATTAGTCATGTATGAAAAGAATTCTTCACGTTTTCCTTTTGAACTCCTCCTTCTCTCTCTCTCTCTCTCTCTCTCTCTCTCTCTCCTTCCCATCTGTGAATCTTCCCCATCAACCTTCATCCATCCATTCTTTCCACATGACCACAGAACTTTGACATACCCGGTCATACCTGTCTGTGTGTTGCTTTCTTCGTGCTGTTTGTTCCGATTCAAATTTACCTGATTTTGTCTATCACAATCACCATCACGGACATCACAGCTATTATATGCCATCGTGTATATTTGCACCCTTGTAATAGTTGTATTCACCTGTATATTTGGATCCTCCTCTGTACAGCTACTAATAAAAGTTAGATAGCGGTCTTTGTAAGTGAGAGCAAATCCAGTGTCCACTCTCTTTTTTGGGAGGACAAGTCTCTGACAAATATTCCTCGCCGTGAATTCATGTTTGCGTTATTACATCGTCATACGCAGGAAAAGTTATTTATTTATTTATTTATTTTTTCAACCACACTCAGACACCGCCGCTCCACCAACTTTTACTGGTGACTGCACATGAGTAGTTGCAGTTGCTAAAATACGTCTTTCCGCGTGCGTAATTATGAGTCCTAGGTACAGTGTTCATGTATACGCGGGTGTCTATAGTTGCTGGATACATTCGCATACTTGCGTGATTCACTTATTAGGTTCGATGATGTCTATGTGATCACAGTTGCTAAGTACGGCCCTGTACACACACACACACACACACACACACACACACACACACATATATATATATATATATATATATATATATATATATATATATATATATATATATATATAGTGTGTGTGTGTGTGTGTGTGTGTGTGTGTGAGTGTGTGTGTGTGTGTGTGTGTGTGTGTGTGTGTGTGTGTGTGTGTGTGTGTGTGTGTGTGTGTGTGTGTGTGTGTGTGTGTGTGTGTGTGTGTGTGTTCTAGTGTGTAAATAGTCGGTCTACATCTGTGGGGCCAAATTTTCCAAGTCTTTCATCCTGCTTGAACAATACTTGTAAGTTCACCAAGACCTCATTCAGTTTATGACAATATTGAAACCATAAACGAAATTAAGATTACTTGCTTGGTTTAGAAAGACCTACGATGGGTGATGAAGGTCGCAAAACTTCCCCTATAAACCTATTGACGTATAAACCTGTCGTGATTACCAGCGAGCGAGCGAAGCTATATTTAGACTTCTCTACGTTCAGCTGAGAAATGAGTGGCCCGGCACGACCCGGTCTGGACCGACACGACACGGCCCGACAGCGATGGTTTTCAGAGACTAATAACTTTTCTACTATGTGAGAGAGAGATGAGATTCAGCAGGCGGTAGATACATTCAATAAATTCTGTTTTTAGCAATATATTTATGCATGAGACTAAAGAATCCCATTGGAATCCCAGCTTTCCAAGGGAATGTAACGTGGACTTCAGCTGACATGCTTCACTATGAAATCGATTAAGAAAGATTTCCTGTTGTAACACTATGCTTTCCCGCATGATTTCTAACAATCAAATATCGGATATTACGCTCATAATTTTACACGGACGTTCTTTCTATGTTTATGGAGTGAAATCAGCAAGGGTAATCGCCCCATTTCTGTGGTTTATCATTCGATCAATGACCAAGCTTTTACCGACGCAGTTCGTTGACACGGCAAGTCGGGAACAGAGAACTGAACATTGTGCGTGTGATAAATGCTAAGGCGCCTCGCTATATGCACATCCAGAGAAAAAACATGAGAGAGAAAAAATAAAGTGAAAAATTCTTCTGTTATTGTTCAACTACCTCACCAGAAATGTTGAAAGTTTGCACCAAGATGAAATTTTGATTGGCGTATTTACAAAAGCTTTCTAGCTCGTCACGCGACCACAAAGTGCGCTTTACTGGTTATTAATGACCCTTGTGCAGTCAATAAGCATATCTTAATTTATTGATTTATTTATCTATAGCCAAACTCCCCAATCCCGTAAGGGATGGCCATAAACAGATTGCCTCCATGTCGCCTTGTCCCCTACCATCACTCTACCCTCCCCCGAACTCATATCCCTCTCTCTAATATACCTCTCCACGCTATATTAAACATAATTAAAATTACCAACGTTCTCAAATTAATGTAAAATAGTTCCCGCAAATCTATAATACGTTAACATGTTTCTGTGCAAATTCCCACGATGACTGAGGAAAGTAGAAGAACATAGGACCCCGAATTTTGTGTGCTTTTATCACCTGACGTTTAATCACATAAATCCCTTTTAAGGTCCTAACTTTAAAAAAATGAGAAGGGTACGATATCACGTTTGTAGCGAACTGGTGAAGAAATGAATGCAAATGGCACCAAGATGAGAAGTGCATCGAAGAAAGAAAGGAACCGAGGGAATGCAGTGGATTTCCACGCTGTGTTACGGGGACCTAAATCAGCAACACCTCAACAAGTATTTCGCAGTTTCGAAATAGCGCGAAGGAACTAATGTTGCTGGTTTAGTTTAGCGTAATCCCACTATGATCTATTTGTTTTCACCTGACGTAAGTGGGCCACTCGCATTACCTGTAGCTTAAGTCGCGATTGCATAAAGTCCTTGGATCTTAGATATGAGGTAGAAATGAAACCCATTGATTACTAGTCAGTTCAGGATCAGATCTGACTAAAACTGATCACCAACTTGGCTGAAGAGAGTAAGAAATCTTTGCCAAGTCAGAGTAAACGCGCTATGGTTTGGACACTGTGTAAAAGAGCCAATGACCTAACTGCACATCCATGAGCAAAACTTCACTACATTGGCTGTGGCAGTTGAAAGTTTTACAGAATCTCTTTTTCGGGGGGTTAGCAATGTGAAGCATATATCGAAGGGGTTTAAGAAGGAAGGATGAACTCTTTCGTTTGGGATACGATGAGAAATACGGAAGACAGAACGCAGTGCTAGCAGATGATTGTCGATGAACTTTTGCTCACGGCTGTATGTGTTTGTGTACGGCAACGAGGAAGGAAAACTGGGGTGCAGGGGTAGGGGTGAGGGGGGAGGGTGGTATCTGCAATAACTGTAACTGGCCATCAGAGGCAGCACGTGAACAGCTAAACAGTCATACAGTCAGACCACCTGCCGCCGCTACACACATTGATTGTTTGACTGTCCGTTACTTAGCAAACAATGGGGTGGTGAGGGACTGACAATGGATGGAGGTGAGTGCAGAAGTGACTATGGGTAACCGCTGGAATGACTGTAGAAATGACTATAGGAGTGACTATGGGTAATTATTCGTGACTCTAGGGGTGACTGTATGAGTGACTATGGGTAACTGTTAGTGACTAAACGGATGACTGTAGGAATGACTGTAGGCAGCCGTTAAAGCGACTGTTGGTAAATGTTGGAGTGACTATAGGAGTGACTGTTGAAGGACTGTAAGAGAATATGCAGAGGTGACTGTAGAGGTGACTGTAGGGGTGAATGTAGATATGACTGTTAGGGTGACTGTAGGTGTGGCTTGGAATGACTGCGCGGGCACGAAGAACTGCAGGGGTGACTGTAAAGGTGACTGCAAGGGTGACTGTAGGGATGGAAGTGACTGTAGGGGTGACTGTAGGGTAGGATGGATGGGTGTAACTGTAAGGGTGACTGTAGGAGCAAGGGTGACTGGCCAAAACGGTAGGAGTGACTGTGGGGTTGACTGTTCGGTAGACTGTTGAGCTGGCGGTTGGGATGGCCAGAAATGACTGTAGAACTGGTTGTAGGGATGACTGTGAGGGTGACTATCGAGGTGACTATAAGGGTGTCTACATGAGTGACTGTATATGTGACTGTAGCGTTGACTGTAGCGGTTACAATGGGTGTGAATGTAAGGATGAATGTAGAGTGACTGTAGGAGTGACTGTAGGGGTGACCATAGGGGCAAGAGTGAGTGTAGGAAGGACTGTAAGAGGAGTATGAGGGTGATTGCAGAGGTGATTGTGAAGAGACTGTAGAGAAGATTATAAAGGCACCTGTAGGAATGATGGGATGACTGTAGGGGTGACTGTCAGGGAGAGTATTAGAGTGACTGTAAGTGTGACTGTAGGGATGTCTGTAGATAACTGTAGAGAAGATAAATGAAACAGTAAGGGTTATATTTTGGTATATTTTAGGGATGAGTGTAAACGTGAGTGTAAGAGTGACTATAGAGTGACTGTCCAGTAGGGGACACTATGGGTGATTATAAGGGTGGGAGACGAGGGTTGGCTGCGGGAAAGTTATGGGAGTCACTGTAAGGAAAACTGTAGTGGCGACCATAGCAGTGAGTCCAGGGATGAGTGTAGGAATGACTGTATGGGAAACTAAAGGGGTGCTGTAGGATGGGTGTTGGGGTGTCTGTAAGGGTGACTGTATGGAAGATTGTAAAGGGAACAATACTGATGACTATAGTGAATGGAATGCTTCTGTTGACAATGAAGGTTAAATATGAATGACTTTTATAGAAGTGTGCGAGTTTAAAGATGGGGCTTATTGAAACAGAGACGAAATAATTATGATTCTTTGGATACTACTTCATCAACACGAAAGGATAAGCGAGTCTGTATATGCAGTGGAAAGTAAAGGTGCGTGGGATTATTTGAGACTAGAATGCACATGTATGGCTGAGAAGAGGCATATTATTGCACCCATGTTTAGATGAAATTCTAAGCGAGAAAAAAATGTGTTGTTGAATGTTTGAAGGAAATGTGATGCCATACAAGGGGACGGTCATTTCTAAAATATTATCTCTAGTTTCTTCAATAGTCATAACACTGGACGTGAAGAAGTGCTCTTTACCCTTATAGCGATGGGGTATGAGGCTAGAGCATGTATCCGGCCCAGGGAAGATGACGCCCCTGCCCTGCTTAGTACCAGGTCACTTTTGGTCAAGGTGTAGCACGCATCAGCAAACCAAGAGCTAGCATATGGATGATTACCATTGTCTCGGGAGGTACTATCATTAGAGTGGCCTGGAGCCAAGGCCTGGTAGCTGGCCTCGACAGGCTGGTCAAACTTCAGGCTAAAAATGCTACTCACACATATCTCCTACACATGGCTCATATTCTTGGGGCGGTGCCTCCATATCCCCTCGTCATGTGGGAGGTCCTTGTTCTGACCCTGGAAATGCTCTGTCTGCCAGAGGAAGACAGCTACTTGTCTGTGCTTGACGGATCTGCTCAGCCAGATCTGCGGGGGAAGAGTTCTAACAACACTTTTAGTGACCGTGGTGACATAGGGGTTGTGACAATGTCCAGATAATAAGACAGAACACCTCAAACCGAAAACAGACTCTAGTTAAACAGGGAGCTTGATGTCATACAGCGGATGCTGTGGGGGCCAAAGCCCATCCCACTTAGCCCTCTTCTAGGAAAGGTAGAGTGTATAACCCTGGTCACCACTTACTATAATCCCTCTTGCTTCCATTCACACTATAAAAATAGCAGCATGCGAGATCACGGAATACCTTTTCCAGCGGTATTTTATTCAATAAAGGTTACCCATTCATTGATTTTTTTTTTTTTACATATATAGCAAATCTGTGCACAGTCTCAGGCCAAGGTTTAAATTAAATAGACGTGGCTCTAACATCGTTTTCTTCCTCGTCGCCCTGTGACCTCACAGCTTCTCTCCGGCTCCCTACGCATGAACTGGAAGTGTACCAACCTACCAGAATTTAGTCCTCGCGTTGCTTAGTAGAGGTCGAATCAGTCAGTCCTGGTTTGGTTCCTTGGCTTGGAGGTAGGTCGTCAAACACCAACTATAACCAAACAGATAACCAAACAAAGGATTGACTTAGGTCCTGAAAAAGCATGTAACATAAACCAGCCTCATTTGTCGATCACAAAAAGGCCTCACATTGCCAGGGTATAGAGAAATACATAATCTCTGTCTATTATAATGGTTTCGTGTTAAGTGCAATAAAAGCTATTTCTTCATTTTATTCCTCCAGGTGGTTCCGTGGCCGTGCCATGTGGGCGTGATGCTGATGATGCTTCTGGCTCGCCCTTGTCTGACTTCGCCACTCAGCCACTACGACGGCGAGCAGAGGTCAGATAGCAACGACGACACACTCCTTGACATGACAGACCTTGACTCCAGGGGTGGGCAGAGGAGGCAGCACGAGGAACCAATTCAAGATTCTGTTTTGACCAGCCTGTTGATGCTCGGAATTGATAACATCGACAAACAATACAACACAAAAGCAAACAATCCCACTGCTAGCGACCTGTTGATGACACCTAATAAAGTTACTTCTGTCTCTCAAAAAGACTTGTCAGATACTGTTCCAGTAGAATCAGTCAGTGAATCGGAGTCCACTTCAGTTGGTACTCTGGCTGATTTCATGGATCCTAAGATGCTGTTACATCTTGATAATCTGACCAACTTATCCGATCTTATTGGAAATGATGAAACTGATAGACTCCAGTTGCTTCAGTACCTGGACAGTGTTCGGCGAGATGCCTGGGGTCAGTTCAAGCTTACAGCCCTCAATTATTTACAGTTTCTGGAACAAGAATATGAGCACAGAGAAATAACCGGGAGGCTGCCTTTGGACCTCATTAAAACAGTTTTGGAAATGAGCGATAAAGTGCATATATTTCACGAACTAGAGAAAGATATTAATCCTGGATTAAGAAATTACTTGAAAGACAAATTGTACTCCATTATCGCCAATATTCCAGGAATGACCAAGGGTGAAAGTTATTTGCCTTTTGATATGGGTAGTTTGTTGAGAGACACGGCGTGGAGGACGATGCGCCAGTTCATAAAGCATGTCCTTTGGGTTGTGAGAGATTCCGTAACGAAGGACGACCTGGAAAGATACAGAGTTGAGTTGCAGAAGAGAACTCCTCTAGTGGCCCTTGGGTGGGATTTGTTAATGGGTGATTATCCTTTCCCAAGACCAGAGGGAGGTCGATCATTCTTTACTCGGCAGGGATATACTGGAGGCTACAGTGATGGACTGTTTGGTGGATGGAATCAAAGAAAGGATTATGGTAATGGGGGTCACAGTGGTGGGTATGGTGGATACGGGAGCAGCAGCGGTGTTGGGTATGGTGGATACGGGTCACATGACGGCTACGGCACCTCGGGTTACGGCCACGATTATGGGATATACCTGGACCCATATCTTGTGTTGGCTGGGTTAGGGGCAGCGGCATTGCTTGGCCTGCTCGGCTACAAGATTATCCTCTCCAAATCAGTCTCCCCGGGAAAACGTTCAATAGACGACGACCTGGCGTTCTCTGATCTCACCGAGCTCACCCATTACATATACTCCAGCCTGGAATTAGCAGACACCATGTTTGGCTCATTAGAACCCATGAATGAACTGCGGGATGTCGTGAACGGGCTTAACTCCGTGTGGCAGGAATACACAAGCGATTCGGGCTGCGTAAGGTGCTCTCTCGTCGACTTCGCTGCAAACCACACAGTCACCGACCAAGATCACATTAAAAACTTCGCACTGTAAGTAATCCATCGGTTGTTGCAGTTTATATGGTGACAACTTTTTAAATAAATCCTTCCCATCTCCAGACGATTTCATCCAGTTAAACAGAAAGTTGTTTCACAGGTTGTGTTGGATATACTATAGAGTTACCCTTTCAGTGAGAGGGACCTTTCTCAAGTTAATCATGTGGGAGTGACAAAAACTAATAAGAAATAAAACACCTAATCCATGAAGCCAATCCTTCAAGAAGAATGACGTCTGTTTCATTTTATTCTGACTATTTCCAGACGAATTTATTCAACTAAAATAGTACTTTTCAATTTGGAGTGGTAAGACACTACCGTAATTAACCCCACTATTACCAGGCTTTAATGCAATCATTCAGTTAGATAATATGATGGTACCTGACATGAAGGTAATAAAAAAAAAAAATCATTCTAATTGAGGAGATAACTCACAGAGTATGACACACACCAACACCAAAATGCAAGCGAGTGCGGGGGAGCAGGGTCGTGGGTAAGTCGGCACACTTGCAGTCCCCAGTGGAAGTGAGTACGTATGATGGCCACCTGCATTACCTCACAGTAGCCATGGTGCTATCACAATGCAATTTATTGTTAGAAAAGAAAAACGTTCAACCATGACCATAAGCTGTCACCAGATATAGATAGTTCAGTGCAGGAAAGAGCAGTCTGTACATTACAACAAATCATGATATAAGAAACACACATGAGTGTAACACCCGTGCCCATCATGTGGTCTAAGTGACATACATGTTAATTTTTCCTGTGATCATGACCTTCGACCGGTTGCTCTCCAAATCAAAATACGTCATTATAGTCTGATTCATAATCAGAGATGCCTATCCTCTTCCTCTGCAGTACAAAGCATTCTCTTACTGTGCTTGGCATGGAATGCATCCCAAATAGAGAGTATGATTGAAACATCTGTGACGAGCTACCCAATTACCATTTTATACCACTGTCCGAGGCTGCTCAAACGAGAAGCTAACTGTCAAATCTCCCTACTTAAACTCGTATCAGCTCGCGTTATTGTCTGCATCATCCTGTGCCCAACGGGGCCACTAATATGGGTTACAGTGATGCAAAACTCCTGCTCCCAGATGCTTGCATCAACTGGCATTTAATGTGGACCCGGCTTTAGCTGAGTTAGTCTCATGATAGCCAGAATTAAAGATTTCTCTCGTTGTATAAGGATTATGTGACAGGGTGAACAGAGATTGTGTTTAACCCCAACACCACGAGATCCTTTTTTTACTCTTACATTTTTCCCTTATTTTTTTCATCACATTCTTTAAATTCATATTCTTACAGGTTTTTATCCTTATCTTTTTCTACCATTATCCCCATCCTTACTGTTTTACCCCTTACTCATTATTTTCTTTGCCGTTTTTATACCCTTACCATTTCTTACCTTACTGTTTTATCCTATATTACTGTACCTAAGCTTTTTTTCGTCCTTCCCGTTTTTTGGTGTTACCATTTTTGCAACTTTACTATTACCCAAACTATTTTTTACCATAAACTTCAACCATTACCATATTTTTTTTTTTTTTTTTTTTTTACCCATACCATTTCATTGGCTTTCTTAACAGAGGTAGTTCTCCCCGTATATTATCCGAAGTGTGTGTGTGTGTGTGTGTGTGTGTGTTTTATCTACCTCACCCTATCTTCGAACAGAAAAAAGACGTAAGGAGAACGATGATGATGATGTGATGGTGATGATTTCTTCACCTTAACCCATTTCACGCTTTTTTGTACTTTACTTCTTTATTTATTTATCATTATTTATTTTTTAACATTTTCTTCAGCATTGGTCTGGCTAATCATCTTGGGTCAGCGAAATCAGGTCAGCTGGTGGACGAAGTCACACACCGTATGCTGGAGGGTCGTGAAGTCATGTGTCGACGAAGGGACAACACCTGCGACCTTGAATGACCTTAGCTCTCACTTCATGGCTTCTTACGGCCCAGTTCGACGAACATTTCGTGAGGTCACTGGGCTGACGGAGGGAAAACAACCTCTTTTCGATTCACTTATAAAGTCACTTGCAGACTTCAAGGACAACACCTAACAAACCTAACCTAAACTAACCTAACTTACCAAACTTAACGTCACCGGTAGAGGGAGGGACAGCTCCTGTGACTCCAAAATGACCTCATGACCTCTGAGTGTCCTGTTTATTTGATGCACATATTGTACGGCATTTAACCCCTCCAGTAAAAAATGCCTTCCCCATGCTGAATAACGCCTTCTGGAGGTAACAAGAAGAGTTGTAATAAAATAGATAATACAAACACGGTATAAGAAACTTGTTTTAATTTACTCAGTAGAAAAAGCCTTTCCTGAGCACAATAAAGATCCTGTTTGTTTGATGAGAGAATGTCAAGATGCTGTGAACACAATATTTCTCTAAGGAAAATGTACAACGAAGACTATTACACTACCTAAAACATGGCTACTAATGCTATGCCTCCTACTGTACCCATTGCACACAGTATGTAGAGGGCTAGTTGCAAAGATCAACGTCATTAGGTTATTCTGACACTACATCCCAGGTGTAGCTTGCCACATCGTAGGGAATGCTTAGCTAGACTTGACAGCAGGGAGACAGTAGTTCACTCAGAGGCACAGCAGAGGGAAATCACGCTCTCTAGCTCTTTGTATAAATTTTCACCCAATAAATCCTCCTTAATAAACCATCATCTTACATTATCCCACTCATAACCTAGAGAAGGGAAGAGAAGCAGTTAAAGAGTAAACTGTAACAGGTCGATAAGGCTCATACTCCCAAGGTGGATGGAGAGCTGATGATAGGGTATGCTGGAGCTCGCGTTTAGCCTTTAGGACTGGCTCTTGACCATATCCACATGCAAAATTTTTCAGTGTTTCAGTAACGCTCAGCGAAACCCGGCATACTCTCCCAGACATTTTTCTGTGTCTACAAACTTTATGCACATTACACAACATACTTATATGTCTCAAAGTTTGGAAAAATAGGTATGACTTCCCTGCCTCGTAGTACCCAGACTGACGGAGGAGACCTTAGATGACCCACCATCCGTTAATCTCCCGGCGACAACCAAATGAGATGTCTTGGATTTTTGTCTGATATTCATTCTATCCACTTCAGTAACATCCTCGGCCTTTCCTCTAATTTCCTCTCCGTGGACCCTCACCTCTCCTCCTCGAAAATTCACTTTTTTTTTTCTCACTGAGACACGTTATCTGATGCAGTCCTTGTTCTTTGTCCTTCTACTTTCCCTATTCTCATTTCAAAACCAAAGGCGGCTGTTGTGCATACGTGAGCGACAACTTAACTTGCTCACACGTTCCTTAACCTGACTCTTCAGAATTTTCTAGCTACGTTCTCATGCCAGTCTCTTATCAAATACATGGATGCTATCGCTTACCTCCTGATTCAAATGACTACGCAAAATTCTTCGACTGTCTTGCGTCTAAATGGAACACATTTTTTCCAATTCTCTCCTTTCTGATATCTCAGATATCTCATATTAGGTTATTTCAATGTTCATCAACACCTTTGGCACTCTTTTCCATTCGCTGATTCACAAGTAAACAAATTCACGTCTTTTCTATCCTTTATGTCCTACAGCAGCTTGTTCAGCACCCTACCCGCGTCCCTAACCGCCTTGAGGAGAGTTCCAACTTTTTTTTTTTCTTACGATTAATCCTTCTTCTTAGTCTGCCGATTTTTTATTCATCTCCGTTGGGCTGCTCCGATCACATTCAAATGTCAGCAACTTTTCCTATTGCTTCAGTAAATCCTGTGAACCCTCCTAAGAAGCGGCGTCTCTGACATTTTGGTGCTGCTGATCGGGAAGCCCTCAGGCTGTACTTCTTTGATTTTTCCAAAATTATTATTGTTTCCATGGCCGAGAACCATATAACTGTGCTCTCCACTTTATGGAGGCTAGGCTTTTGGGCGTAAGACATACAATCCATCCTCTTATCCTCTGACTCACGCAAAGGAGCCTTGGTTTAATTGCGTTTGTTCTAATCCCGACCAAAACAAGATGGTAGCTTATAAAAGGGTTAGTGTTGCTAACCCCCGACGTCTCGTTCAGTATATATTTTGTCTCTAATCGTGCTTAGTCTGTTCTCGGTTTTTGCAAAAAACAGTTTCGTTCACTTCAAATCCTCTGAACTTCCTAATCCACACTCTTCCTGCTCCTTCTGACGTCATGCCAAAGCCTTTCTGTTAATATTTCCTCATTCTTCTTCTCCATTCTTTTCCCTTGTGATGCTTATGTTTCTGTTTCTTCTTATATGGAAGAATTCTTTGTCCAGACTTTCTCTTACAATTCTATTTCGAAAAATTCCGGTGTTGTCTCTCCATCTTCTCCCTTGCTCTTCCTCATGACTTTAATGAAAAATATTTCAGAGAATGTATTTCTGCCTTAACTAGCCTCAATGCTCACAAGGTGTACAACTTGATGGGGTACCTTCATTTGTTCTTAAAAAAAAAAAAAAAAAAAAAAAGTGCTTCTTTGCTAACATTCTTGTAAGGTAAATTCTTTCGCCTTTGCCTGTCAACTTGTAGGTTTCTTTCTTCCTGTAAGGTTCCTTTCAGTCAAACTATCCTGAATAAGGGTGACCGTTCCCAACCCTCTAATTATCGTCCAATTGCTTTAACATCTTGCACTTCTAAAGTCTTTCAATCTTCCTTTATCAAAAAGATGACACTGATTTCTGTACTTATTCACCTGCTGAAGTGCGTTTATGTAGTTAAGTCGCTACCTTGATTTCATAAGTGTGTGTATGTGTGAGGGGGAGGGGGTCAGTATTGCTCATTTTAAAAGGCTGGAGAGATCTACCTGAATATTACCTACTGTATATATTTAAGTATGCGTCAGTATTTGTTTCATAATCGCTGAATTATGATTTATCAAAGTGGTGAAGTGATCGGAAGAGGTTCGTGCACTACCTATAAAAAGTTTGTACGAAGGGTTTGTACATTTCACACTACGACATACTTTACGTTTTCTTTAATATCGTTTAAAGAAACTGATATTCTACAACCTAAACAAAAGCATTTTCACCCTTTATCCTTTTCACACAGAATATGTGCATCGAACTTGGCATATGAAATTACCCAACACATTCTTCCTTTCTGTTGACCATATTCTTGGTGGCAAGCGAGACTACGTATCACCTACGTCCTTCGCTATTTATTTTAGTATTACACCTTAACATTCTCTTGTATGCAGTTCATATCGACTTTAATCCCGACGTAGTCAGGACCAACCTTGTAAAGTGCGGTTTAGTGCAGAGTAAAACATTTACGAAAAAATGCTATAAAATCACCTACAACAGATGAATCTGTATGAATGACGGTAATTTTTCACAAGTTGTTTATAATAGCCTTCAATTTGAAACCTATATTTTTCTGATTATTGTCTCCGACAAGGATAATATGTTTTCACCCCTGTTTGTTTGTTTGATAGTTTGTTTGTCTTAGCAGAATTACTCAAAAACTGAAAGTGACATTTGGACCAAATTTGGTGGATATATAGCCCATGCCCCAAGGAACAGTCAGTTAACTTTTGTGACCGATCCGGATCGTATTACTGATTCTGGATCCGGAAAGCACTTCTTGCGAAACCCTAATCAGTGATGAGAAAACCTAACCCATTACGAAGAGTGGTTTGGAAACTACCTTGCCTTTGTCTTAGAGATGTGCTCCACTGATTGCCCCTCTAGTTTTTATGTGTAAATAAGTAATCTGTATATGTAAAGGACAGAGACTGTGAGAAAGGGGCCAAGTGCCCAATTTTTCTCAAAAAGCAATGCTCTGATTTCAGTCAAACTTTAGTGAAAAGGTTGGGTGTCAGCCATGGTGAGAGTGGTAGTGGTGATAGTGATACTGGTGATAGTGATGTCAGTAGTAATGACAGTGGTGATCGTGGTGGTGATAACAATGGTAGTAATGACAGTGATTGTGATGACACTGATAGCGATGATAGAGATTGCGATAAGTGGTAGTGATGACAGTGCTTGTGATAAAAGCGGTGGTGATAATAGTATTAATGAATGATAAGTGAAGTAGTAGTGGTGATGGAGGTGGTATTTATGATAGTGGTAGTGATAATAGTGGTAGTGGCAAGGTCGGTTTAAGCTGTTTTGGTCCTTGGTGGAAGGACTGAAGGCAAGACAAGAACGAAGGAATTCAGTTATGTAAACGGTCAAAACTTGCTACCATCTATTGTGTTTGCCTTTAATTCTAACGCAAACGTACTCGAACAAGCACTGCAGATTGTTTTTTTAGATAACTATGGACGGCTGCCGAGCACATCTGAACAAAAGCAAAGGATAAGAATCTGATCCACCGTATGTCGGGCATCTCTGATTTTTAGGAGTGACGAACATCCACATCTACAAAGCATCCATCTCTGTCCCCAGCATTTATTCATGGTTAGCCGCCTTGTGTGGACTCTTACAAGGAAGTGAGCCCGGAATTTTTTTTAGAACAGATGGATCTCGAAGTTTTTATATTATGCGATATACTTGTCTAATAAAATCACCACTTTTTTCTTCATCTTAAACTCAACTTTATTTCTCTCAGAATATTTGTACTTTTTTTTCTTTCGAGTTTAACAGAGAATGCCATGGTCGCCTCAATACCCAGATAGGTAAGGTAGTTTAGCCGTGACGAGCACACCCGTAGAAAGTGGGTGCTGGTAGCATGAAGTTTTCATATTCTAGCATGGGTCCTCACCCAGGCAATTTATTCATGTGACCTAGCAGTACATTGTACACTCAGACAACGAATAAAGCACTAGGATTTTCACAGGCACCGCTCTTACTGGCTGAGGAGTAGAAATGCAGTGAACATCGATGAGTACAGAAAATCCACACTGGCAAACAAAAAGATACATTCAAAAGGTTCGGCGACTACTGTCGCCCACTACAGTGGAAATAGGGAAATACGTAACAAGAACCTTGTTCTGCATTTCCAGTGAAGAGGAGCAGGAGTCGCCGAAACTGTTTGGGATATATCTTTTCGTCTGCCAGTGTGGGTTTCTCTATCCTCACTGCTTTTACTACAGACTCCCTTTCCTAATACTTACTTAGCCAGCAAGAGGAAGGGAATATTCTGGCTATTACTCGCACCCTTTAGAGTAAGTGCAGCGGTTCGCAGAAGGGCTGATACAGGGTAGCCTACAGATGTCTATAACTATGACTCAAGAAATGGAGGCTTGCCTTCCCACTTATAAAGCTAATCTTAAGAACATGCTTGTAAAGTTCTTCACTTACAGCAATTGTGTAGTCAATAGTATTAGCATTATTACCTAAAGGTTTGGGAAACTTGTGCTATATTTCCTCTGTGTTTCGCTGAAGTCTGGTGATGCTGAGTAGCTTAAAACTCTGGTTGATATTTCATACGACTTTAATGGCTTACATGTCAGAAAACAATCCGTGTAACTGAAATAGCACACAGTACAACATTTCAAACCCATCTGCTTGCGTTTCTAAACGTAAAGTGTAATGAAAGTGGCCATACGTTTTTGTTGTCTGTACATTTAATCGTTTCTTTATATAACGGAAATGTAGACTGAGGAAAGCAAAGATAAATGTCTAGGTTCATGTTCATCTTCTTGCGTTCATAACAGATTCATTGAAGCTATTAACCACGCTAGTCACATGCAGCAAACAATATACTACAAACTGCAAGCTGTGGAAAGAAAGTAAAAATATCTCGGTGCATGTTCATCTTGTGTCCGAGGCAAATTTAATGAAGCTACTGACTATGCTACTCACTTCAGATTAAAAATCCCAAAACAGCAGACGTACAATTTAAAGTAGATTTAGGGAAAAAAAGGGTAATGTGTCTAACGTTTATGCTTATGTCTTCATGGTTGTCCTGATCGAAGCAGGCTCACTGAAGCTGTTGGCCATGCTTGTCTGTTCAGACTACAGGTAATATGTTACATAATACAGAGGACAGACCGGGAAGAGTAAGGCAATACGTCATTTTTTTTTTGTGTGTGTGTCCGACTCTGGGCATAGGCTTCACAGCCTGCTATCAAGGCCCAGCAGTCCTCCTACATAACTGTACCATACACCGCATGGCCCATATAGCCTGCTGGTACGTGTATGTCCTTATCTTACAACGTTCAAAGTAGTCACTGAGGCTTTCCATCATGGCTGTTCTCTCGATATGTTCTCTTAACCCTCTCGAGACGACATATTAACTTGTTGTTCTATTCTGATTTTTTCCAGTGGATTTTTTCAACTTAGGAAAATCTGCCATAATAAAGGAGTCAAAGGCTCTTCGAATCCTTGTTACCAACACTCCACATTCTTTTTCTATCTCTAGATTATTAAGAGGGAGCGAGCGAATTTTACTGTCCGTGTATAGGCAGAAAATTACGGTGTGTGACCCGGACTGGAACAGCCCGACTGTTACACTTTTCAAAGGGTAATGACTTTTTGCCTAATATAGCAAAACCAGTGATTTTTTTCCTTAGGACGTTAAGACAATCGGTTAAATTTTTTATTCCACAATTCACAAGACCATCATCGCACCATAACACTGTGCAAGTTGGAAGACAGCCACAAAAGATCGCTCTCTCTTTATGCGCAAAAACTCACTTCAAACTGGTTTTATTTAGCTCAAGAAAACCCGCCTCATAGAAAGGGTTAACCTGAAGCTGTATTTTTAATTTCCACGCATACACTTAACACACATAAAAAGAACATATGACGGTTAGGATAGTTTATTGATAAATAGTATACAGTGGATTATTACGACTGACAGTATTAAAATAATTGTAATGCCCCGCCTCTCCTTATCCTCAAATGTATCAACGTCTTCAGTACTAGAACATCTTTTATAGTATAGTCTTGCTACAACCAGATCATTTTTATTCAGCCTAGAGGAGATCTTTCGTAGTGAAAGGATGAGGAATAGCCTGTACTGACCCTACCAAGAGGATAAAGCTCTTCATAATTAATTCTTATGATTAACAAACGAATTTATTTAGCTTAGAGGTGACGTCTTGCACTGGAGGGGTGAGTTTTTTTTTTCCTTCCATAAATCTCTCCAGTACATCAACGTCTTTATTATTTTCTTGCTACTGCCAGGTTACTTTATTGAGCTTAATAGAAATGACACGTAGTAAAGAGTCAAAACCTTCAGTACTACAACATGACCATTATCTTATTCCTTCATTTACCAGGCGATATTATCATGATGGTTCTTGCAGTGAAAGTGTTAATTACATTTCACTAGATTTCAGGCAAATAATTTACAATTGCCTCTGGACAAGTGATTTTCTGGACAACATTGGAGGCTGTCATGCAGTTTCCATGCCTGTTTACTCTGCACTTAACACGTAAAATACCCTCTCGTATATCAGTACAGTAGTTCATATCATAAGTAATATTTTCATTCATTAATCCAACCATCTTCCATTCATTTATTTGTCAACCGATCTTCCAATCTTTCGTCGCTCCGTTCGGAGCCTGAAGCCTAGGGCCAGGCTATTCAGCATAGACGTTTAAAACTAATGTGAGTAGTCATTGGCTCCTGAGCGGTGCACATAAAATAAAAAAAGTGATAATCACTCTTCTTAGACATAAATCCTTTATCATCCACATCCTCTTGGAGCGCTTATACCAACTTGGCCATCGGGCGTATATTTGTTGATTGCATAGTTGCCACTCAGCGTAGTACATTGTGGAGTACAGGAAGCCATTTATATAAAGTAGACTATTAACTACTTCATTTCGATAACGTCTTTTTAAATTCATTGGCTAGAATGAGTATATTTATATTTATTTATCCGTATAATGTTTGTATGTATGTATGTATGTATGTATGTATGCTCAATGTCTCATCAATGCACAATCAGATGTGAATGAAAATCTGCATATTCATTGATGTGGATCGCAGATAAAATTATTCGATTTGGGGGCAGATCATTCAAAGGTCATATTCATTGGTCAGGGCGCTGCGTTATCTCATGAATGACAATCCGATTTGGATCAAAATTTGTGCATTCGTTGCGTGTTGGGATGGGAAGATGGGTCGATTTTGGTTCAGATCGATTAAAGGTGGAGCTCAAAGTTAGAGCGCGGCGTCGCTGTGCTCTCTGAAACGCTCACTCTTTTCATTCTGCCACTAGATGATTTTATTCAGCTTTAGAAAGGATCTCTCATAGCGAAAGCCTTAGAATCAATCTCCAGTCATCCTTTGCTCGTGAGAGCTCTCCCTAAAGGTGAATATAACTGTCTGGCAAGAAGCGTGGGAAAGACATCATCATTCTATACGGACTAACGTGTCATATGCAGATGAAACTGGTAAGGCAAAGGTACTATTGCAGGGAGCCTCCTAAGCTGTCGACCACTTGCAGGTGTCCAGTGAGTTGAAGGGAAGTCAATAGGTAACTCTGAGTTCACAGGAATTGCCCTCCATCTGACAGGCCACGGATCGACCGTCTTGCACGCGGCTAGTCACCTCGTCCAGAAGTTGACCTGACCTCGTTGACCCCAGTAGCTGAGCCAGGCCAGCGCTGCCACAAGAATATACCATTATCATTAGCTTATAGATGTAATAACTGAACATTTAATAATTTAACAGATATAAACTTAAAGTGATAATTTAAGAGCTGAACTAAAGTGAAAGATACTATACATAAATGTAGTGAATGGATGCACGTAATAACACATGTAAAAGCTTAAGATGCAGCAAATGAATTCTTTAAAGGACATATTCTCACTCCCATTTTTTATTCTGGCTCTCGTAAGAAGGCTTTGTGAAAATGACGGATGTTTCTGCCGTGTAGCGGGCTGTTTTATATAATAATAACCCAAGATAAATGAGTCTTTAAATTACGGTACTTTGAATGAGCAGGTAGTAGGGAAGGGTTGCTGCGCCCAAGAGTTCCTTTACAATATACTGATTTCAAACCATGTCAGAAATAAGTAAGGTTTAGAAAGGTTAGGTACACCAGATAGTTCCCTTACTCTGTAAACCGTGCCAGAAATAGGGAAGGTTAGGTAAGGTTAGAAGCAGTCAATAATTCCCTTACACTGCCTTCAAACCATGCCAGAACTGGTAAGGTTAGCTGTGGCCATAAGTTCTCTTATTCGTATACTGCTTCCAAACCATATCAGAACCGAATGAGACCTTGCTACACTAAGCTGGGATTCTCAGAAACATATCTGCAATCGATCCATCCGACTCTCGTATTTGGCTTTGCTATTTAATTCTTCAGGTAGAACTAGACGCGGAAAGATTGTGCGTTATCTTTCATTTTCTCTCCTGCAAAGCCAAATAACTGAAGATATTTTTTTTCCTCGTAAATCAAATCTGTCTTTGCATGAAAACAAGAGGCATGGAAAGATTCTGTACTCTCCTCGTCTTTCGTAAGATATCGGAACTGATCGTAGTTTTTTAGTTAATCCGGGCCTTAAGTGTAGAAGCATTAGCAGCAGTAGTAGTAGTAGTAGTGGTGGTAGTAGTAGTAGTAGTAGTAGTAGTAGTAGTAGTAAAAGTAGTTGTAGTAGTTGCAACCCCCGGTTCATCTGAATGTAAACCCAGTGGATTGCAGTCCTAAATTCCTCTAAGCAGTCTACCATTCTTGTTTCGGGGGATAGAGAAGTAAATGAGAGGCATTTGTTATAACCAGGTAATTGAGCCCCTCGTTACATCAGTGCCAACACACGAAGGCGTCCCTCTCCAGCAACTAATTCGGACCCTCATCACCAATAACAAACTAGATTGGAAATTCACTTCTTTACCTCAGAAGTGTAAAACCCTACCAGCGCTGTCCATTCTGTCATTAATTGGGAGAGCTGGGAATGGAACATAATACACTGGAGAAATGTGTGGAAAAAAGTGAGCTTAGGTGGGATTTACAGTTCATCTTCAAAATCACCACCACCACCATTATCATCATCAATATCATTTTCATCATCGCATTACCAACATTAGTATAGCCATCACCATCAGCAACATAACCATAACCATAACCAACATCACCGTTACCATCAACATCATTATAATCCTAACTCATCACCATCATCTACACAATCCTAATTAATCATTATACTCCAAACTGTCACCATTACATCACCAACGCAAACCGAACATCATCATCAGTATAATACCAACCACCATCACCACAATCATCACCACCACCGTCTCCATTCTTTCTTACATTATTATTAAATGGGGCAGGTTAGTATAAATCAGTATTCCCAATAGCATTATTTTAGTAACTACAAAAAAATATTTCTTAGTAAAATACGTTCGACTGGCTGTAGTTACAATGAATTAAAGCAGGTAATGTCATCGCAGTAAAGGGTTAAGTAGGGGTTGATTTTAATATCTGGGGAAAGGAAGACCCTTTTTGAGTCGAGATTGTTATTATTATTATTATTATTATTATTATTATTATTATTATTATTATCATCATCATCATTATTATTATTAGTTAAGGCTGGACGGGTTTGCTAAGCCCAGGAAGGATCTCGTAATGAAAAAGGTACATGGGAAACAGTTGGTATGATGACTGTAATGATGGTGCCGAATTAAGGTGTTGTAGTACTCTTAGGTGGGTCCGGTTAGTCAAGACGTGGTGGTGATGATAATGATGATGGTGATGACGATGATGATGATTTATTTCGTTTCGTTTGTAAGGCTCCAACATGCTTAGATGCATCGGCCTTGGTCACCTAATGGCGGCTCTCCATGCTGCTTGATATCTGGCAGCCTCCCTATTCAGTCCCTTATCCCTGAGGTCACACTCAGTGACCTCGTCCCAGGTCTTTTTCGGTCTGCCTCTCTCAACTATACACTTAACGTTCACACTTCTCAGTTTCTGGACTCAGTTGACAATCCCACATCCTCTCCACATGCTCAAACCATCTCAGTCTACCTTTCCTCATCACAACACCAATACCCTCTAGCCCCAACTTTCCTCTTAACTCTTTCATCGTAAACCTAGCCCCTTCCCCCCACGCCTAGCATTCAAGGACCCACTGCACATCCACCTAATCATTGTCATTTCTGTAAGTTTGAGCATGCGAATATCCTCTTCCTTTACTGCCCAGGTCTCACTTCCATTCAGCATTACACTCGTAACATTATTATCATTATCGTTATCATTATTGTTATCATTCTTATTGTTATAATAATAATAATAATAATAATAATGATAATAATAATAATAATAATAATAATAATAATAATAATAATAATAATAATAATAATAATAATAATAATAATAATAATAATTATTATTATTATTATTATTATTATTATTATTTTTATTATTTTTATCAATATTATTGTTATTATTATTATTATTATTATTATTATTATTATTATTATTGTTGTTGTTATTACTATTATTATTATTATTATTATTATTTTTAATATTATTATTTTATTATTATTAATTTCCAATGATTGTGATGGTGACGATGATGATGATAATGATGATGATGGTACTGTACTGTATTTTTAAGTTACTCACGCAGCGAGATTTTTGCGAGATGATGATGATGGCGGTGAGGATGATAATGATGATAATTTCAAGTGTTTCCACTATTCTAAGATTACTTACACAGCTAGCTCGTATCCAGATGATGATAATGATGATGATGATGATGATGATGATGACTACGACGACGACGACGATGATGATGATGATGATGATGACTGGGCTATTATTATTATTACTATTATTGTTATTATTATTATTATTATTATTATTATTAGTAGTAGTAGTAGTAGTAGTAGTAGTATTTGTATTAGTATTACTATTATTATTATTATCATCATTATTGCTACCAGTAAAATGCAGTTTGTGAGCGCATGACGAGCGAGCAAGCGCTATGTTATAACAAATTCCCTCTGATACAATATTCTATTAAATTGTTAGAGTTGATACCAAAACACACAGTGCTACGAGGGAAAAACTTCTAAAATTTGCTTTCGTAATTGAGGCGTTCACCGATTGTAGCCGAACACTCCCTTGGAAAACTCGAGGTTTCAAGGGGTTCCTCCACCTTTATGGGTGAGATTTTAGTTGATAGCAAAATTTATAGAATGAATATATCACATGTAGAAAGAATTTCAACTCTCATCATTGGAGTAAAGTTATTAGCTTCTGTTTAGAGTGACAGTTGGGTCAGGCCAGGTTGGGTCAGACTACTCATTTCCAAAATTAACTGAGACTAAACATTGCTTGCTTACTTGGCCCACTCACTCATAGTTAGTATTTCAAGTGCTACCATTACCCTGAAGTTACTCACACTGCAAGGTCGTGGCCAGACTGCATCCCAGAGAGGGCATAGTTGAGGGCGTAATCAAAGAGGGAGCAACGCACGCAGCCTTTAGCACTCTCATGTTGCCACCAGAGGGAGTTGGCGGCCGTGATGAGGTCGTCTGCATCAGTCTGACGTGAATCTTCTGAACTCTTTGTCTTATCCTTCTCTTCCAAAGCCTTGTTCTTGTTTTCAGATACCTCGCCTTTGTCATCAGAAGCCTCGTACTTGTCTTGAGCATCCTCCAGCAGACTGTAGATTGAGTGGACAACAGTGGGCGCATCTGAGAGGTCCATGAAAGTGAGATCATTGAAGGACCTACCTCCTCCTCCTCCTGTGGTGACAATGACGCGGTAGGCCAGGTAAGCAAGCAACACTGCCGCACCCAGCCCTGCCAGAATTAGGTATGGGTCTAAGAACATCCCAGCAGCATAGCCCCCACCATGGCCTACTGTACCGTAGCTTCCATAGGACTCGTCATATGAACCGTAGCCACCATAGCCCACATCACGATAACCACCATAGCCATAGCCAGACCTGGATGCGTAGGACCTACCCTTGGTTGAGTCTGTACTCTTTGGTGGCCCATTCAAGATGACGTCCAAGCCTTGTGCTGCCAACGGATTTGTTTTGGCCAAGTCTTTCTGAAAATTTTCAATATCTTGCCTTGTGACGTACTTGTTCGCCACCTTGAGGACGTGACTGACGAACTGATGCATCGTCTTCCAGGCTGCGTCACGCACAACATCCCCCATAACAGAAGACAGTCGCCCTCCTACCAACCTTCCAGCCGTTAATTGCTCGAAGTGCGAGAACAGCGGCTGAAGTTGATTAGCCAAGAATTCTGCTAGACCGGGATCCACTTTCTTCCCTACCACATGCAGAAAGTTGACTCTGTCGCCTAAATCCAACACTTTCTTAATGAGGTCAAGTGGGACTGTGTCAGCCAACTCCTGCAACTGGTACTCTCCTTCCAGCCAGTTCGTGTAACTCAGTGTCAAACTCTTGAACTGTCCCCAGGCATTGCTTCTCAGGACGTCCAGGTACTGCAGTAACGCAGATTTATTACCATTTGCCTCATTTGCTTCCCCTGCTGCTTCTTTTGGCACCAATGGCAGGAAGGACATGTTACTCAGCTCTCTCATCAGGCCATTTATGGACTCTATGGCTGCTTTGTTGTCGGTAGGAGACTTCATGGGATCATTCACTCCATCCTCACCATTAACATCGTTCAACCCCAGCTCAAATAAACTCCCCAGCACACTGTTCTTTGTTGCGGCAGTCGCAGCTGTTTTCTGTGTTGTAGCATAGAAAGGAGTGGATGTTGGGGATGGACGCGATCTCAGAGAGTTGCTCGAAGTATTATGCGAGCTTTCAGGTACGTGCAATGTTGTTTGTTTGACTATAGTCCCATTTGTCCTTGCTGTGGTTACAGTACCTGAGTCACTGAAAACTTTAGAGACTGAACCACCAAAACTGACGAGTGATTGTGTTGTACCCTCAGCCTCTCCATCCTCTCGTGCTCCTGGTAGCTGGTCGCGTTTCTTGAGAAACGCCAGTTGTGCCCTCAGGATGGCCATGGGATCGATGGTGGCAGTCAGGGTGCCTTCCACCAGCAATTGCACCACCACCACCACATATAAGCCTCGCCCACACATCACCATCTGTTGAACAAGGTTCTGGTAATAAAACTGATCACACACAGCTGCAGACATAAATACTGATACATTTCGTTACAATAAATAACAGTATAGTGCGCACTGACTTCTGACATGATAGAGTACAAGCTTTTTCATAATTCTGTGCTAGGCTTTCATAGTTATTTAATGTAATGTAAACCTTTATTTTTGTCCACATGGGTACAATAAATCATAAAAAACCCACTTTGATCTCTCCATAAATTAGATTGGTCGAATCAGAAAAGCTAAAAAAAAAAAAATAATGAGACCAAGGAAGTTTGTGTGTGTGTGTGTGTGTGTGTGTGTGTGTGTGTGTGAGAGAGAGAGAGAGAGAGAGAGAGAGAAGATTTTACTCAAGAGTGCCTCTGTGGTAGAAACTCTCATTCTCGCCACGTATATTACACAATTACTGTACGTTTTTATTGGATGGGAAGCAGAGGCATGGAGGAAGATGAGAGACTGAAGAGATTATATGTAGAGAGGAAGAGAGAGGTGAAAAGATTCATAAGAGAGAGTAAGAAAACAGTGAACGAGAAATTTGGAAGTAATTTGAGTATAAAGTGGAGGGAATGTAAAAAGATGTTCTGGAAGGAGGTAAAGTGAGTTAGACAAGGTGATAGAGAAGATTGTAGGGAAGTGAAAGGTAAAACTGGCAGATTGATAGTAGAGAAGGGAGAAAAAGTGAGCAGATGGAGAGAACACTTTAAGGAACTGTTAAACATAGAGAATGAAAATAATGCGAGTGTCAGTGGCTAGAGAATGGCTGGGAGGAGGATGGAGGTGAGAAGGGAGGAAGAGGTCAGTAGGATGGAAGTAGTACAAGCAGTGAAGAAAGTCAAAATGGGGAAAGCTCCAGTAATTCATGAAGTGTGCGGTGAAATGCTGATTGCTGAAGCAAGGATGAGAGATAGTAGCAGAATGAATATGGAAGGTGTGGAGATTGGCCTGGGACGAAGAAGGAGTACCAGAGGACTTAGAGTCAGGTATAATTACAAGTATTCCCTTGTACAAAGGAAAAGAGGAAAAAGAACTGTGTGGTAACCACAGGGGCATTTGTCTTCTTAGTGTAATAGGGAAAGTATATGGTAGGATACTAAATGACAGAGTTAGGGAAATAACAGAGAAATTAGCTGGAGAAGAGCAGGGAGGCTTTATGAAGGAAGAAGGTTATATAGATCAGATATTCATCCTATGGTAAGATACTTATTGACAAAGTTAGGGAAATAACAGAAGAATTAGTTGGAGAAGAGCAGGGAGGCTTTGGGAAGGAAAGAGGTTGTGTAGTTCAGATATTTATCCTTAGGTGTTCAGTGGAGAAGGTTCTAGAGATGGGAAAGTAGTTGTATGCGGCCTTCATGGATTTAGAGAAAGCATATGACAGAGTGGATAGACAAGGAATGCGGAAAATATTAAGAATATATATGGAGTAAATGGAAAGTTGCTGAATGACTTGAAGAGATGTATGAGGATGCTAAGGCTGCAGTGCGTATAGATAGCGAAATGAGTGAAATTATCTGAATGTTGGACTGAAACGGGAATGTGTCATGTCTCCATGGCTGCGCAATCTGTACATGGATAGGGTTATAAAAGAGGTACAAGGCGGGAGAGTGGGTGTTGGAGCGGCTATATTGAGAAAGGGCAGTGCTTGGAAACTTGCTGTACTGTTGTTTGAAGATGATACTGTACTGTTAAGTGAAAATGAAGGGGAACTGCAAGGCTTAGTGAATGAGTTTGGGATAGTGTGTAAGAAACGGAATCTAAAGATGAATGTAGGGGAGAGTAAAATTATGATCTTCGAGAGCAATGAAGTCACGAATGTACAGCGAGGTTGGATGGTGAAATGGAAAATGTGAGTGCATTTAAGTAGTTGGGTAGTGTGTTGGATGAGGATGGAAGTTTGGAGGATGAAGTGCTTAAAAGGGTGCCACAAGGAAGAAAGATTGCTGGTTCTTTGAAAGCAGTGATAAGAAGTAGGAAAGTGGACATGGAAGTAAAAAGTCGCTGCAGGATAGTATCGAGATACCAACTCTAACGTATGGAAATGAACCTTGGACCTTGTTGGAAAGACTCAAGTCAAGAGTGAGAGCAGTGGAAATGAGTTATCTGAGAAGAGCATGTGCAGGTTACATGGAGAGACGGACTGACAAATGAGGATGTGAAGGAGCTTTGTGGTGCAGATGTAACAGAATGGTTTAGGAGAAAATTTAGTGCACTGTGGTGGTTTGACCATGTGGACAGGATGGAGAATGAGAGACTAACAAGGAGAATGTATGTGAGTGAGGTGGAAGGGAGGAGAGGGAGGCGGAGGCCGAGGATGAGATGGAGGGATGAAATGGAGAGGTATTTGAGAGAGGTGGATGTGAGGTGGTGAGAGGGCAGTGAAATGGCGGGGTACAGGGCGACATGGAGGCGATTTGTTTGTGGCCACCCCTTGCATGATTGAGGAGTCTGGCAATAGATAGACAGGCTTTTTTTTTTGCTGCATGTTTTGAAATTGCTAGCAACAAACACCATTAAGTGGAAGATCATGAACTAGATGAATATTAGCATCCACAGTGTGTTCAGCAAGATATTGTTAACAACTACAAAATATTGTAATAGATTTTTTTTTAATACCAAATAGAGAATGTTTCATCAGCATCGATATTAACTGATGTACAAACGCTACTTAGAGTCTTAGATCATTGGCTTTTGTGGCATATATACATACATACATACATACATACATACATACATACTCATATACAGATACGTACATGCATACATACATACATTCTCCCCTAGCTATATTAAAAAAAAAAATCTGTAGTAGGTATTTTCCCCTGACAGAATTGTTCCCCTCCCGCAACTCAGTAAGTCATGGTTGGATGAAATCCCACGAACTTTAATTCCGAGGCAGGAATGAGTTTTCTTGGTCACTAGTCAAATAAACCCTCCAATCTGAGTATACTTGACCATCGAAAGAGCTGAACTGCGTTAGAGATCATTTCTGGATTTTAACAAACGCCCTATAGTTCAGTTCGCATCATGTTCTCGCTATGTGGCCGGGATGTATTCCATAATATTATAACTTTTTCCATGTACCTAGGGCTGTAAATGGGGGGAAACTGGTTGCGGCGGTGGTAGTAGTAGTAGTAGTAGTAGTAGTAGTAGTAGTAGTAGTAGTTGTAGTAGTAGTAGTGGTAGTAGTTGTAGTAGTAGTAGTGGTAGTAGTAGTAGCAACCCTAGGCTCAGCTGAATGTAAACCTGGTGGACTGCAGGCATTAGTTCTCCTCTCCTGTAGTTCACCGTCCTCATTTCAAAGGATGAGGAAGTAACTGAGAGACGCTTATATAACAGGCAGTTGAGACATCTGGCTATATCCGAGCCACCACATTAAGGCGTTCCTTTCCATCACCACTTGGATCCTCCAACCACAATCTCATCAAAGCCTCATTAATCAGTTCCCCCAAACCTTCCCTTTCTGAACCTATCAGAGTGACCAGATGGCATTTTGACTGGGCAGACTGGGATGGATTTAGAAATGATCTTGCTGATATTCTATGGCAGTCTTTCTTCCCCAGTGGCATTAATTCTACTCAGTCCCACAATAATGAGTTAATACAAGCTGGTATGGAATTGTTCATACCCAATCAATAGTTCACTGAAAGATCGGACTCCCCCAAATGGTTTGACAGCAACTATGCCAGAGCAAAGACCCAAAAGGCTTTAGCATATAATCTTTACCTAAAATAAAAAACATTTGGATCGCTCAGTCAATTTAAGATTGCTAGAAACCATGCAAAAGCAGTAATAAATCTCGCTAAATCAAACTTTCTTCACAACTAAGCATCCAAACTAATAAGTAATCCTAATAAAAAAAAAGAATATTCCGGTCAACTCTCACATCTTTCAGTAATAACTTCAACAAGTCGTCACCCATTCCCCTACTAAAATCTTTAGATTGTAACACTATAAATGACCAGCGTGGTAAAGCGAACATCCTTCCCATTACATTTGCCAGAAATTCTGCCTTAGAGGAAGTCAGCCAGAACATCCCTATACCATAGCTTGACTCTCCCAAAATTGGTCCAATTAAGATACAGACTAGATACGTAAACTCCATCATAGACAAATTACCGACCATTAAAGCTCCAGGTCCAGATGGAATTCCTCCAGTGGTTTTGAAAACGTGTTCCCCAAGACTTGCCTCTGTTCTAGCGAAATTATTCAGACTATACATATATACATTTTCATCCTCTGATTCTTGGAAAGAAGCCAATATCCATCCAATTCCGATGAAAGGAAGTTGCTCTGTCCTTTCTGATTATAGACCAACCAACAGCTATCACATCTTCTCTTGTCAAAGTATTTGAGAGTTCAACATTTTGAATCCAGCAACTTAAAGTGATAGACAGTACGGTTTTCGCCACGAATGATCCACTGTTAATATACTTAATCTCCTGACTCATACCATCCATCAGTCAATTGACCAACATGGAGAAACTCATGCAGTGGCACGTGATAACTCCAAATTTTTGACAGAATATGACACCGTTCCCTGCTGTCCAAACTCCTTTCCTATGGCCTATCATCTTTTGTTTCTCTGATTTCCTCAAATCTTAGCGACAGAAAGATAACAGCAGATGATGTATATTCCAATCTCCACTCGATTAATGTCGGTGTGCCACATGCATCAGTTCTGACTCCAACCTTATTTCTAATTCATATTGATGATCTCTTGTCTGCCAGCTATAATCCCATCCATTTATATGCAGATGACTCAACACTTAACAGTTGATTCACACTTGAACACCGATTCACAAAGTTTAATATCTCTGACACACAACTCACTACAGCAATCACCATAAATCAAGACTTATCTAAGCTCACGGAATGGGGACAAAATAACATTGTGTCATTTAATGCAAGGAAAACCAGATATATACAATTTACTAATAGACAGATATTGCCTTATTCCTATATTACCTTCCGTGCTACTAGTATTCCTATCTCTAAAAATATCAAAACTCACGGTGCTTAACTTAACAAAGCCATCAGCTGGACCTCTCATGTCAGATCACTTGCTAAACCGCCTCAAAGAAACTCGGATTATTGTAAAGAGATCGTAACTTCGTCACTGATGAGCAGTTAGCTATAATTTACAGGTCAGGAGCTCTCTCAGCTCGAATATTGCATATCTTGTGGAATAAATGTGAAGAGATTGCATTTAAAATATCTGGACACTATTCAGAACAAAGCTGATAGAATTATTAATAATCCTACTATTACAAATGAACTACCTCCCCTACAAGTAAGAGGAATGTTGCCTCCCTTGGATTATTTCATAGATACGTTTATGGCAAATGCTCTGACGAAGTTGCATCCATCGTGCCACCTTTCCACGCCTTCTCCAGCGCTACACAGGCATCTTGTAGCACTCATGACTGGATTGTCAAACTGTCATATTGCAGAACCTCTGCCTGTCAGTATTCTTTTATTCTCCGAACTGCATCTTTTTGGAACTCGCTTCCACAGAGTGGTTTCCCCCAAACTTCGACCTATGGCTGTTCAAGTCCAACTGTTACAGATTTTTTTATGAATGGAGGACACCTGTAATCTGGTGTATAGATTATTTTTTTTTTTTTATTCATTTGTTTCTCCTTCCTCTGCTCTGATATAAAAAAAAAAATCACCGAGGGAAACTAGTAAATCAGCTTCATAGGTAGCAATGGAACTTTAACAGGCATTCGTTCTGCAGTTTACTGTGAACTTAAGTTCTGAAAATGGACGTAAGACAACATAACACAAGGTCTTACTGTATTCCATCCACCCACCACACTGACCTCTCTCTCCCTTCTGACCTACTCCCTCAGGATAACATTTGTAACTCCACTCCCACCCATACTCCCTTCCAATATCCCCTCTCCAGCCCTCACCCCTCTCCCCCATCCCTAAGTCTTACCCCTTCAACCCACCCCAACTCAGCCTCACTTCCCACCTCACTCCTCGCCCCAAGCCTCCAACTTCACCCCCCACACCCACTCCACCCCCGGCAAGGAGCGGTGAACAGGACTTGTGGGCATCCCGGTTTAGAGCAAGGGACTAACTGTGGTCTCACCTGTAGGCGAAAATAAGCGTACCCTCACCCGCCGAGTTTTCGCCCACACCTCGTCATCATTACCATCACCATCGTCATTATTGTCATCGCTGTCATCATAACGTTTTATCTACATGTCATCATCATCATCATCATCGTCATCATTTTCCCATCCAAGTTATCGTCATCGTCATCATCATCACCATCATCGTCTATTTATCCATTCCTCAATACCACTGTAACCATCACCATCAACAGTATTACTTTCGTCACCCCAACCCTATACGTTCTGCTAATATTACGGGACAAAGAAACAGGAAAGCGAAGAATCATCATAGATTCATATGCCTTTTAAAAACCGTTCAGTATCTCCACATTTAATATTTTTACAGGACGATTCATTTAAAGTTATATACGATTGTGTACTTTGTCCTCGCCATCGCCCAGCAAGTTATTTCATCTCCGAAAGAAACGGATGTACATTTCTTCCCATTATCATAAAATTATATCGCAGGAATTCGTTTCAACTTCTGTTAACTAGTTCAATAAGATGACGCCTTTTTCCTGTTTTTTTTTTTTTTTTTTTTTTTTTTAATATCCTGATGATTTATTCAGATTAAGAGAGATTTTTCGAAATGGGAGGGTAAGAAAATATACCCTTCATTAATTCCTTCACTACGAGGGAAGTCTGCATGTATTAATAACAAAATGGATGTGACGGACTCAAGATGAAAGAGTTTAAAACAGCTCTCTCTAGGAACGGGACGTAGACGAAGTAAGATGAAAAACGGCTTCTGTTGCTGAAAAAAAAAAACACACACACACACACGAACTCGGTTAGCTCATGGCCAAGGGCAGTAGACCATAGCGGGAGAAGGGAGTAAACTGTCTGGTACATTCTCTTCTTCAGTCCCATTATCTATACAGTTTAGTTTAATTCTTGCTCCCTCCAGTCGATTTAATCCAACTATGGTTTTCCATTAGTAAAGGAATTGATGAAGGCTATATTTAATCTCTCCAGCCCCGAAAGTCTCACCTTAGCTGAATTAAAAAAAGAAAAAAGAAAAGATTGAGTGTGACAGGATAAAACACAATAAATGTCGTCAAAGAGAAGTGGTTAAATTGATGTAGAATATATCCAAACTTGTATAAGAATTTTTTTAGTACAATTTTGAAACAGACTTGAAGGGACAGAGTAATCGAAACGTGTGTGTGTGTGTGTGTGTGTGTGTGTGTGTGTGTGTGTGTGTGTGTGTGTGCTTCCATCCGTGCTACGTGTATTGTTGGTATTATTATTATTATTATTATTATTATTATTATTATTATTTACTGCATGCACATGAGACTTTTACCATGATGTAGTGGGATGAAAGCTTACGGGAAAGTTGTCTCAGTATTTGAACAGATTAGTGACTGTCTCTATTTGGCTGGATAAATGAAGGACAATAAGCAGATCCCATTACAAAAAAAAGAAAAAAAGAAAAAAAAAGGGAAGAGCACTATAAGTTACGCAAATATAAACTTTCCTTTGGATACTTATGTAAATCCTTTCAATATAGCGACTTTTGTGAGTGTGTGTGTGTTATAATTCTTGTTATCACCAACAGATGCCATTCTGCTCAAGGGAGACCTTTTGTTGTGATAAGGTTACTGAACGCTTCAAGTTATATCTCAGGTACTAAAAATCTCTCTTAAGCTGAGAAATAACGTAAGGTGGTAGTATGGTATTGATGCAAAGTTACAGTGAAGACCTGGCACTATATCTGAGGCATAGTTCGTTTAGTTACTGGTGACAAAGATCAGTAACCTCTTTCACTTCAGTTGTTGACCAAATGTAATTAGTCTGGAGCATAATTTCGACTAGAAACCAAGGAGATTAATTCCTCCCTCATAACAAAGACTCATCGAATTCAAGCAGTGGGAGTGACACTATTTTGTCAGATGAAAATAAACCGACCATACTACTTCTTTCTGGGGCTTCAAAACATTGCTGGATAAATAAGACCAAGAGGACCTCAGCGTAAGAGTGATCGGGATATAGGATAAGGTCACAAAAGGTACGAGAGTTTTCGTAAGTTCTGGTGATTTACATAGCTGTACTGAAGAGAATGCTATTTTGAGAAGTACAGTGGAGGAATGGTAACCTCGTTTGGTACCTCAGATTTAAAATCATCAGTTTTGTTTAAATATTATTAAATCTAATAAGTAACTTGCCTTTTTAGAAGCGGGAGGGATACAAGCACACACACACACACACACACACACACACACACACACACACACACACACACACACACACATAAGATCCAAAGTTATCAACATTCGTAACTATATGTATTTCTTTATTATGTAATTCTATGTGGGTGTCATAATAGACTTGACTTACCTTCTGTCAGTTAGAAAAACACTTTTGGAATCGTCGATGATTCTTGTCTCACTTCCAGGACCCAAAATTTTGTTATGGTTCCAGTCAAGGGTCCTATGTTTCAAAATCTTGGGATCATCAGAATTTGTTACAAAAGGAAACATTAAATCACAAGCTGCTTGACATTATGGCAAAGCACGTCATACGCCGTGAAAAATACATTTTGATGTCTGTCCTCAGGTCAAAGTAGGAAGACGCACAAGTTTAAAGTTACTGAGTAGAACGGATCAGTTAATGAACGTGGTACCAATTCGAAAAACTTTGTGGAGACGTAGTTACTCAGGAATTCACCCAGTAAATCCTGAGAATAAGTTAACTGTTTGTAGATTCATTTGAGGGCCGTTAAATATCCCCCCCAAAATGACGGCACCACAAGTAAATATATAAAATGATAACTGGATCAGGTGATAGGTCCTGAGTGTAAGCAGCCAAATGTCACCAAAATACCGCTGTTGTATGACTGCACTGAGAAAGAGCGAGGTGGTGTATGGAGCAGGGCAGGAAGGAGAGGCGTCACCCCGATCAGCGATGGAAGGTGAATGAGGGACACAGGCCAAGAGTATCCTCAACCCGCGCTACTACTCGCTGCCCTCATTACTCCTGGCCACCTACTCGCCTCACCCTCCGATCTCACACCTCTCCCCTCCATTCCCCCGCTCTTCCTCCCTCCTACCATCACCTCCATTGCCCCCCCTCTCCCTCCTTCTTACCCTCTTCTCCACCTCCCTGCTAGCTATAGCCTTCCTACTTTCTTCTCCTGGGTAATATTCACAGTAACTTCAATTTTCCTCAAAATTTAGGTATAATAATAACAGTAAATGCGCCCAACTATTGCTGTAAGCATTTTAATTAACACATTCATCGCTAAGGACGCCTTTAAATATTACATTATATTACGGTGAAAGAAATCAATGGTGATCAAAGTTCGTATCCTCGTCATCTAGGAAGATTCATTGTACCTCATCCTTAAAATTTTATTTCTGTATATACTTGTACATTAATAATCACATTTTTGTTATCGAAGCCAACTAGATGGATACCAATGTGAAGTGGATAACATACAAGAAAATACTGCAGTGAAAGAGTCTAAATAAATTCAAAAGGAAGAGGTGTTAGAATGCCTCCTAAGCAAATGAAAACACAAACCAGGGAGTCACTGGATAGGCAATTTCATTTGGTTAACTTTTAATTGCTATGGATATCCCTAGGTATTGTATTTCAGCTAACACTGGATTTTTTTTTTTTTTTTTTTTTTTTTGTTCGTCTGGAGAGATTCCTCAGCGGCCAACGGAGTTAAGCTTACTAACTACTATTGCACATACCGTCTCAGTACCAATATTAGAATTACTGAGAGGAAAAAGGAAAAATAAAACAAATCAGTAACATAAACAAATGCATACTTTATTTCATTTACACGTTTACCGTCCACCCATTACCTTACTGATAAAAAATTAGCCTTTTTGTGCTGTCTTCTTGCTGCCATCAGATATGTTTGTTTATTTTTAGAAGAATGCCTTTTAGTGAAAGACTTGGAAATGATCTTCAAGAACCCCATCAATATAATGACGTTCTCTTTTTCTTTCACTCCTGCAGCCAATAGATGAGAATGCTTCATCTCTGGAAGAACTTCGCAGGGAAAGGATAATAAAAAGCTGTCTTTATCTATCTATATACCTGGGCTGTTTTATCTTGTTCTTCGAAGCATCAGAGAATATTATTAATGTTACAATGGAACTTTTGTACCACCAACGTTTATGCTTATGCTAGTGAAGAACCAGTAGCAAGGAAATGGTTAGAATAATTCTCCATAAAGTCCGTCAGTACCTAACTTCCTTTTTATACTATGAAATTAATTACTGTAACGAATAAAAAAAAAAAGCTCGATAAACTGAAGTGTACATTAACGACTTCTCTGTATCATTATTGCTACCATAAGATGATTGCATTCAAGTAAAGGAGGGACCTTCATCAATCCCGTTGGTACATTAATTTCAGTATTATTCAATTCTTTGTACCGCCAGTTTATTGCAAGGATAGACAAAGTAAGCAAGATTCTGTCGCAACAAAGAAAATAGTCATACGTCTGGCAGTGCTCCGGCCGGACACCTGGGCATGAACAGGTGACCCTTAATAACTGTGCTATTTTGCTTTTCGTTTCTGTTTACCGATAATTTTTAGACTTCTTGACCAAACTCTGTAAAACTTCCAGCAGTTTATAATATATTTCTTCGACATTGTTTAGGTAATTTAAGTGTTTAATGGTATTCCAACACCTCCTGAGGGCAAGTTCCGTGCCACTGTTAATTTGGTTTGGCAACTGAGACCTGGAACGGGATCATATACCAGAGGGCGAGGGGGATGGGGGATTCGCGATACAAGTTACGATTATATGTTTTTGCAGGATGAACAATAGATATTAAGCTTCTGCAATCTCCTCCTTTTTCCCTATAAGCAAACAAAGTTATGGCTAAATGACAGAGGTTTATTTTGCAGGAAGAAGAGGAAGCATGAAAAATTCTCGCTTTCCCTTCGATCAGAAAGCAATATTATTATTATTATGACAGGGATTATTTATTTTTTTAGGTAGAACAAGCAATCAGGGAAAAAAGTCTTGCTGCCTATTTCCTTATAGTAGAAAGGAATCTTAGTTAAGACAGGAAACTGATCGTGAATGTGGAGGGCGGGGGAAAGGAGAGAGAATTCAGAAAGTAGAGCAGGCTGAGAGTTACGCGCGCGCGCGCGCGCGCGCACACACACACACACACACACACACACACACACACACACACACACACACACACACACACACACACACACACACACACACACACACACACACACACACACACACACACACACACACACACACACACACACACACACACACACACACACACACACACACAAAACAGGATAATGTTCATCTGGAAACTGAGATTTGTTTCTGCAGAAGGAATAAATCTTGACTTTGAAAGTGTCTGCACTTCCTTTCCTTGCGTTTCCTTCACCACGAAATCTTAGTTCCGATAGGGAATTGATCGGTAATCCCTTCAGGTCAGTAACATAATATTCCACCTCTTTCGTGTAACTTATAGACGATTTCATTCAGTTCAGGAGAGACTATTCGAAGTGGCTGATTTAGGAATAACCTTCAGTAATCCTTTCAATACGAGAGAGATTTCCTAATTTCAAGACAATAGCCTATAAGTAACATGAGTGAACCGACAAAGCACGTCTCTGGAATAATGAGGTTATATTTGTTTGTATTTCAGCTCAGATATTAGGCTATACTATGTGGCGAAGCATCAGAGGCCGTGCTGTAGACGGCGTGAGAACCGTCGTAACACTTGTTCCTTAGCGATTTATTTTGTCCCTAAGTTTTTAGTATTCTCTCGCATGTAATTTATATCGTTATAAATCGACATAGTTAGTATCAGTGACGAGCAACAGGATTAACTACATTTGATAGTTTAGGGTTCGATCCCCAGCACAGCACTAGTGGATTAAAAGTAGGCAATATATCCTACGGCACTACAGGATTCTTTCATCATACAGGAGGCTACTGAGGTGCGATAGGCAAAATAAATCGCTGAAGAAGTGCAACAAAATCTTCAAAGCCACTCACAATATATCCCCATGGATACATCAACATAACTGATTGCATGGGTGTGATCCAGCAAGTGAGGGGAGGGGGGAAGCTAGGTTTATTGGTTGGTCTTGCCCTGTCTCATATTCGGAGAACACACTACTGCGAGTGCGAGCCCCAGTGACACTCCAAGACCCGTATTCCCGTCTGGTAAGGAGGCTCCGTAACACCTCTTCCTTAACGATTTATTTTTCAAACTACTTATTAATATCTCTGGTTTACTTCTTACATTTTTTCATTGTCGAAGTAGATTGTATGAATAATGCACAAAAATATATTAACGGAGCAGAATCAGGAATAAACCGGTAAGGAGGAGATGTTAGTAAGCTTCCTAACAGTACCAGAATACCGCCCCAAGTATGCATTCAAAAAGTTTGCAATCAAATGCATATCTACGGCAGTGAATAAAATTTCTCTCAGTGGAATTTAAACCAGACATAGCTTTGCTGTATTCTTTGCTGCACCACTGCTATTTCCAGATGATTTTAGTTTCCCTAGCAAAAGCCCCTGATACACAAAGAGCCAGAGACAATTTTCATCAACCTCTTCGGGACTAGGGTTAATTTTTTTGTCTCATTCTTACTACCTCCAGACGATTTTATTCAGGTCAGGAAAAGTCTCTGGTAAGGAAAGGGAATTAGTGACGGCCAAAATGTTCATCTAACAGACAGACAGACTACCGTACTCATTTTCTTTAAGAAAGGTTTCCTGTACTGAGTGAATTAGAAACAAATTCCAATAACTATTTAAGTACGATGACATTATATTTCAGTTTAATCCTGTTCTCTGCGAATAACTTTGTTCGGCATAGGAAAAGTCTCGTGTACTAGTGTTTAATGAAACGTCGACAACTCGAGCCCTGAGCTGTAGATGCAAATTGTAGCTCGTTATGCCTCCTCCACGTCTTGCTCACGTACTCGTCATACTACCTCCATGACCTTGCTGACCTAATCAGTTTATCGTCCTTTCATTCAGTCTGTATCACTGATAAAAGTTTGACTGAAAACCGTCAAGGGGTTCAGGAGACAACATGCACAAGGATACACTAAGTCGACCCCATATGGCCTTGACCTTTGACCCATTGACTTAGCTCACCAATCAGCCCATCATCTCCTCATACTACATCACTGACAAAAGCTCGGTGGAAATCCGTCATGGGTTCAGGAGATATTGCGCCCTCAGAGGTGTCAGAGTGGGGCACGCACGCACGGATAGACCAGTCATTTAATGCCCCTTCCACCAAGGGTGAACGGAGGCATAATGACGGGCAATACGCACATCCAACAAACAGGGCACTTATAGGTCGTTATGTAATTTGAGGTTACAAGTGTTGTCTTCCGTGTGAAGGTTTGGATAGGTTAGGTTAGGTTAGGTTAGATTAGATTAAGTTACTGTAGGTTAGGTTAGGTTAGATTAGCTAAGGTTAAGGTAGCATGTTGTCCCTCCATCCGTAGATTACCCCACAATATGCACATCGAGCAGAGGGGACGCTTCGAAGTGATGAGGTCATACTTTAAGGGCGTCGTTGTTCTACCTTCGTCGGCAGATGGCCTCAGGACGTGCCCATCGAAAAAACGATGCGTTTGGCGGCCCATGATTAAGTTGTTCAAAGTCGTAGCGCTTCCTTCATCTACAGCTACCTCAAAAAAATACATATGGAACAAATATAGCTCTTAGCAATCCAAGATAATGCCAGTCAAGGTCACAGTTGTCCACCATTCGTAGGCACTTAATCTTACACTTTATGCGTCAAACAAGACCATTCGAGGTCATGAGATCTAAGATGAAATCATTCAAGGTCGCAGGTGATGCCCCTTCGTCGGCAGGTGACCTCGCGACCCTCCAGCATGCGGCCAGTGACCTCGTCCATCAGTTGACCTGAGCCTGAAGACCCAAGAAGATGAGCCAGTCCAGCGCTGAAAGGAAAAAAAAATTATATATATATATATATATATATATATATATATATATATATATATATATATATATATATATATATATATATCTCTATATATATATATATATATTGTGTGTGTGTGTGTGTGTGTGTGTGTGTGTGTGTGTGTGTGTGTGTGATTAGGGTATGAATTGCCAAGCACTAAAAAATTATGGAAAGTACAGCAGCAACAACAACAACAACGACAACAACAGCAGCAGCAGCAGCAGCAGAAGCAGAAGCAATATCATCATCCTGACCTCTCTTTCTCACGGAAGAAAGGGATGAGATAGGGTAAATAAAACAGGAAAGGAAAACAGAAACGAAAAGCACTAAATAGCGAGGGCTAATGACAGCTTGCCCAGTGAAATTACACTAGTATAAAAACATAAGGTAAAATAGAATGGTATGGTTAATGGTTCATGACCTAAAAATGGTAACGCAAAAAGAAAAAAAAATTAAGGTAAAGAAAAGCAAGTACAATAGTAAAGCAAGAAAAGGAGTGAGATAAGAAATAGTAAGGATAAAGATAGGAAAAAAAATAATGAAATAATATGATAAGGATGAAAAGTGTAAGTATGGATGTCATGTTAAAAAGAAAGCTAAGCAGGAAAAACTGTAAGGATTTAGATTTCAGCATGTTAGAGCAAGAAGCACATAAGGTAAAGAGAAAAGGGCAAAGGTGATGGTAAAAACAAATATAAGAAACTCAAAATCTCTTGTGGCGCCGGGGTTAAAACAGTCTCTAGTCTACTTATGCCTCAGATAGCTTTTGAACAACAACAGCAACAACAACGGAAATTTCAGTTAGTTTATTCTGGCTATCACAGGACTTTTTTTTTTTTTTTTTCTAAAGATAAGGGATAAAATGTCATGCTCAAAGGGTTAACTCCTTCAGTTAAGTGTCTTCTCCTTTATTTTATTGTTGTTATTTCAGGACGATTTTTTTGTAATTTAAGAAAGGACTCTCATATTGAAAGGGTTACTAAGATTTTTATCTAACCCCTTCAGTTCAGAGCATCTCCCAAGCTAAAAAAATAAAAAATAAAAATAAAAAACTCCTTATATTGCAAGATTGCACTAGAAGTGACACTACAGTGCTAAACACAACAGATGAATTACTTACGACACTAGGTTTTTCAGGTGATCTTGGTCGGTGACTGTGTGGTTTACAGCCATGTCGACAAGGAAACACCTGACGCAGCCTAAATCACTTGTGTACTCCTGCCAGACGAAGTTAAGCCCGCTTACTAGATCTCGCAGTTCATTCGTGAGTTCTGAGGAACTAAATGTCGACTCTGCGAATTCCAGGCTTGAATGAATGTATTGGGTTAGGTCGATGAGGTCAGAGTCGTAAGCTAAGCGTCCAGCAGGGGTGGTGGCAAGGAAAATCCTGTAGCCGAGGTAGCCGAGCAATGCCGCCGCCCCTAATCCGGCCAATACCAGGTACGGGTCCAGGTATAACCCATAGCCGTGGCCGTAACCCGATGTCCCATAGCCATCGTGTGACCCATATCCACCATATCCAACGCCACTGCTGCTCCCGTATCCAGCGTACTCAACACTGTGACCTCCACTACCATATACCTTTTTGTGATTCCCGCCACTGAATACTCCATCACTGTAGCCTCCAGTATACCCTTGCCAATTGAAAAAAGATCGACCTTCCTCTACCGGTAGGTAAGGAGAATCCCCCATTACCAGATCCCATCCAAGGGCCACTAGAGGGGCTTTCTTCTGTAGCTCAGATCTATATTTTTCAAGGTCGTCCTTCGTTACAGAATCTCTCACAACCCAGAGGACATGCCTTATGAACTGTTGCATTGTCCTCCACGCTACGTTCCTCAACAAGCTACCCATATCAAAAGGCAAATAACTTCCACCCTTGGTCATTCCCGGAATATTGGCGATAACAGAGTACAATTTGTCCTTCAAGTAATTTCTTAATCCGGGATTCATATTACTCTCTAGTTCGAGAAGTATATGCACATTATCACTCATTTCCAAAACTGTTATAATGAGGTCCAAAGGCAGCCTCTCGGTTACTTCTCTGTGCTCATATTCTTGTTCCAGAAACTGTACATAACTGAGGGCTGTGGACTTGAACTGACCCCAGGCATCTCGCCGAACACTGTCCAGGTACTGAAGCAACTGGAGTCTATCGGCTTCATCATTTCCAATAACATCGGATAGGTTGGTCAGATTATCAAGATGTAACAGCATCTTAGGATCCATGAAATTTGCCAGAGTACCAACTGAAGTGGACTCCGATTCACTGACTGATTCTACTGAAACAGTATCTGACAAGTCTTTTTGAGAGACAGAAGTAACTTTATTAGGTGTCATCAACAGGTCGCTAGCAATGGGATTGTTTGCTTTTGTGTTGTGTTGTTTGTCGATGTTATCAATTCCGAGCATCAACAGGCTGGTCAAAACAGAATCTTGAAATGGTTCCTCGTGCTGCCTCCTCTGCCCACCCCTGGAGTCAAGGTCTGTCATGTCAAGGAGTGTGTCGTCGTTGCTATCTGACCTCTGCTCGCCGTCATAGTGGCTGAGTGGCGAAGTCAGACAAGGGAGGGCCAGAAGCGTCATCAGCATCACGCCCACATGGCACGCCCACGAAACCACCTGGAGGGAAAAAAAAAAAAAAAAAGGAAATAGCTTTTGTTTGTTCGTGTTCCACATTAATTTTTTTTTTTTTTTTGGGGGAGGGGGATACTTTATGATGCAAGTACACATAGTATAAACAGTTTTTCTTTGTACCTTGCAGTGATAGGTATTTTTCCATGTCAATTTTGGAGAATAAATCGTGAATACTCGTACATGTGATATATGCGAAACATAATCGCCTGGAAAAATGGAAAGTGTTACAAGGGATTTTCTGATATGAAACTTAGTATCTATCCATCTATCTATTGCCAGACGCCATAATCCCATAAGGGGTGGCCATTTGACTTTGAGTTATTTGTTTTACGGGGAGGGGCACTAACCTTCCACCAACTCACTTGCTGATACTTAGGGAGCACGTATGGTTTGGTTATATGGTTACCACCCAGCGTTGTAAATGGTTTCTTGGCTTACAGGAAGCCATTTGGCTTGTCACTCAATGTAAAGCCTCCTGTAAAGGAAAGAAAAGCAATAAAAAGTGACAGGAAAGATGCGAGAAATAGGAAGAGAGGAGGACAGGCACAGAAAGAGAATGATAAAGGCTAAGGAAGAAGTAGGCAGCACTACATCAAGTAAGTGGATGATGGTCGCCACCACCTACCCCCCAAAATTATCATCAGTTTCCTGACATATGTAAGATTTGTTTTTGTAAGCTGGACGAGGAAAGGAGAAATGTACAAAAGAAGTACAAAGGCGTACAAAGAAAAACACACAGCTACAGATCTATCGGTACTTTCGAGGTTATTTGTTGTGGATGGGATACAACTAAGATAACCTTGTTGCTCTTAGTCAAACCTGTCCTAAAATTGCCATCTCTCCATCTTGAATGCTGAGTTGTAATAATACATTAATGCTAACTTATGATATTAGTCACGAAGAAGAGCTTTAGAAAGGATGTGAGCCGTAATACTGTCATTTTCGTCCACTTAACTACGTGAGTAAAGCTGCAGAAGGAAGAAAATCTGAGGCAAGTTAAGATAAAAAAAATATATAGTCTTTGAGTTGAAGACAAGGATGGGAAAGCATGAAGAGAACCCCGTATGATCTTTCCATGCGTCTTGTTTATCATGCAAAGGCAAATCAGAAATACGAGAAAGAAATGGCTGTGTTTCCTAGTTGTTCTCTCCCCTTACCTGTGTCATTGTATCCTGAAATGGCAATGTCACTGTTCCAAAAATCTTGAGTGTTCTGTCGAAAGATCAGCTGGAGATACTCTTTTTCTTTGTTTAGGAATAGTGCTGTTCGACCTACACTGTATTTCCCTGTTTCATATCTCTTCTTGCGTTTTAAAGGTTATCCTCTTCGTTTTAGCGGTCCTTGCTGTTGTCTTTGGTTTCTCTAATTAGTTTCCCTTTTAATTTCTCATTGCACTGTTCTTATAATGTCTACTCCCCTCCTTCTCACCTTTACGTTGTGTGTTTCTGTTTTATTCTTTTTCTCTGTTTTCTTCTCAGTTATTCTACCAGCTTCACAGTGCCTTTTAACATTTGCTGGTCTGTATGATTTTCAGTTCATCCTGCCTTTTCTCCAACCTTCCTCACCGAGCTTCCTCCTACACAAGTCATAGTCAATGAGAAGCAATGGAGAGTATAGGGAATAAGTTTAGTAAGTCATTTTAAGCGATAATGACTGAAAGTGAGTGGTGAAGTAAAGAGAGGAAATGGAAGGAAGGATTAGCTGAAAAACTAAAGTGATTCTGGACTACTAAGAAAACAGTTGACTGAATTATGCGTGGCCATAATATGCTTAACGAGAGAATGAACAATGATGATTATTGACGATGGACGTATATCATAATAAAGCACTTAAATAAGTGAAAACTAACGCCTTGCACCATGAAACTTAATAAACGACAGAAAACGCCTATGGAATATGTTACATGACTGAAGGCGTTTTATAAAACACAAAGGAAGGGAAGAACAGAGTAAGAAAAACAAGTACTGGCTTTGGTATGAAGGGAGAGAAAGAAGAGAAACGACTTTAGGGCTAAAAACAAAATTAACCGGAAATATCACTGAGAGGAAAGAAGGCAATTCCCCGAGGAAAAAAAAAAAAAGATATATATATCATTGGAAGTAGAGCTAATCGCTTAAATAAAAAACACACAGGAACGAGGAACACTCTGAGAAAGACGGACACTGATTAATGACTTTCCTGGTTAATACACTTACCCAAGGAGTGATTATGAAATAAGTAGAACGTCTTTAAAAAAAAAACACACACACACACAAACACACACAAAACACTGACGAACGACTGAGGAATACTAGCAGCGACTGATGAATATGAGGAGCGGCATAAAAGTCTACTGAACAACACAGCACCAACGCCTAACAAAGGGATATGAGAAGCAACTGATGATTCCTGAAATACAGAAAACCTTCACAGACGACTGAGAAATACGAGGAGCTGCTCATGACTTTTACAAAGCTTTCAGTACCGACTAAAAAACTGCGAGAAGCTGAATGACACACAGCCTTTTGAAATGACTGAGGACAGGCAAGGAGCAAGTCAGAAGCCCCGCGTGTGAGGGAGGCGCCTGAGAGTGACTGAGTGACGCAAATCTTGAGGGTGTGTATTACCGCAAGATTGTTTACATACATATCCCCCTCCTCCTTACCCCCGTCCCCATGTCGACCACCTCCCCTCACCCAAACCCCCTTACCACAGCCTGCAACTCTTCCTTTTCACTCCCACCCTTCCACCTCCACCTATGAGCCTTCTCTACTGACATCTCTTCCACCATTTGCATCATCACCATTGACACCTCCACGATAATCATTGTGCCGTCAACACCACAACCTCCACTGGCATCACTTTTTTATTGTTAGCACTGATACCTCTATCATGACCATCACTACTGTCGACACTATCATCACTACGTCACCAAAACTATTTAAATCAACGCCACTACTAGCATCATCATCACAGTCACTGGCACTATTACTAGGGTATTTGTATAACCACTGTCATCACCGTCACAATCGTCAAAACTCCCACCACAGCCATTTACGCCATCTTAACTGCTAACACCATCAGCACAGTCACCGACACTATTAATAGCCTACTATGCACAGCGTCATCTCTGTCATCACCATCACTAAAACCACTACCATTACCACTACTGCCACTGCTGCCATTAACACCGCCCCCATCACTTTCATTTCGTCCACCACAATGACTGACACCACCACCATTTCCACCACTGTCACTGCGACCACTAACACTGACACCATCACCATTAGATCTGCCACCACCATCAAAGCCTCTATTAATCCCCTCAGTACGATGACAAGTTTTAATGTATATTCCAATTTACCTTAGCTCTAAGCGATTTATGCAGGTCAGGGAAGACCAGGTAATAGAGATGGATGCCTTCACGTGGTGGCACCGGTATGGCATGGCGACTCCACTTCCTAATTATACAAATGTCCCTCAGTTCCCTCCCTAGCCCCCGAAAGGAGGATGGTGACTCAGTGGGGTACCTGAGGGGGGCGGGGGGGGGGAATGTTTGAAACTGCCCCCCTGGCCCCCAATTGAGGGGGGTCCCCCAAAGTCTTAGAATTTATAAGCTTTTTTTATTAATATTTAAATATATATATATATATATATATATATATATATATATATATATATATATATATATATATATATATATATTTATCATCCCGACAATCTCGGATGAGATATTAGATAAGTTTTGAGAATTAGGGGGGGCTGGGTTCTTTGTGGGCCCCCCCCTCCAGGAGGGGGGCCCCGCAAAGAACCTAGCCCCCCGGGCCCCCAGATCTCTAGGTACGCCCCTGGGTGGACTGCAGATGGGCAACTTCAGCCTGTAGTCCACCTGGGCCACATTCAGAGGAGCCTGGGGTTTCAACTACTGTACTGCTAGGGAAGATCTCACGTTATCAGAGCATTGGCAGTATTTCCCATTAATCTCTTCACTAACGGAGGTTCTGTAGATGAATAAAATCATCTTGTGCCAGCAAGCGTAAAGAAAATCGTCATTGTGCTGAAAGGCTCAACACTATCACCATTATAACACCCGTCTCCTTCACCGTTTGTCAGCATTAACTCTTTCAGTATAGTGACTCTCTCTCTCTCTCTTTCCCCCCCCCCTCTCTCTCTCTCTCTCTTAGTGCCTGGCTATTTTATTCAACATATTCAACGTGAGTCTTGCTCAAACTCTTTATGCTACACCTACTGTAGGTAAATGCCACTAGGTGAACACACACATTCCATTCTCTCTCTCTCTCTCTCTCTCTCTCTAATATGACAAACGGTACATCCTGGCCTCCGCTAAGTGACGGAACATGGTCAACAAGCAGAATGAAGGCGCGAGTCAACAATACATCTCCTCACCTCACACACACACACACACACACACACACACACACACACACACACACACACACACACACACACATACTCGTACTTCATAGTCACCATGCTGTCTCTGGAACAACTACTCACTTCACACTCACTTTACCATGTCCAAAACAATAAACGCACCCTAGTCTCACGCGTAAAATCACTCTGCCATCTATTGAACAGCATCACCATTTCCACACTCTCACCCTTACCCTCACCCTCACCCTCACCCTCATTCTCACCCTCAGCTCATACTCACTGTACCATCTCTAAGCAGCTTTTGAACTCACGTGGTAAACAAACATAATCTTTGGTTGTTTTGGCTGTTTTATGCGGCTAATTCTGGCACATAAATCCCTTCACTGCTATGGCGTATATTTCATCCTTGCTACCACTAGTTGATTATATTCTTATTTTTACTGGAGACCTCGCAGCTGCAGAGGATTAACCCCATTGAATCCAGTCCCTTTTTAAAAATCTATTTGCTATCATTAGGGGATTTTAGCTCAGTTTGGGAAGGATCTCTAGTAGTGAGATTACTTAAGGCTACGTCTCTCGCCTCCAAATATAAAAACATCCACATGCTGAATAAAGCTGCGTGGAAGTAGCAAGAATTAACTAACAAATGCTTCATCGGATACAAAGAGTATTATTGTGTTTGCCTCCACTCCCTTCGTTACTATTCTCTTCTGTCTCTAACTTGGCCTGAAATTGCCTTCTCTCCATTGTGAATGCTGAGTTCTGGCAAAAGATTAACACTAGAATACAACAGTAGTCATGAAGAAGTGTTACGGAAAGGATGTAGACCAATAGCCGAGTCTTTTTCTGCCACTGAACTCCGTGAATTAATCTACGCAAGATGAAAGTCTGGGTTAAGGTAAGGTGAAAATAGTGTAGTTGCCTTTTCTTATATGAGGAATATCGTATGATGGATGCAGACACGTAATATGAAATGTGTCATTGTGTTGAAGGGTTAATCATCATTTACTGTGCTTCGGTTTATGGTTCAGACAGTTCCAATAACACTTCTAGGCCTCTTAACTCACTTTCGGCGGAATTATAGCGCCTGGTGTCTGCTGAATAAAATACTAGGAATGATGTGGCCATGAGAGGGTTCTCGTGTTGCAATTGTTTCTATCTGTCTATCTACCTATCTATGAGTATAGCCAGACGCCTTAATTTCATGAGGGGTGGCTACGCTCAAATCGCCTCCATTTCGTCCCTTCCTCCGCCATTTGACTTCACTCCCTCTTCCTGACTCCCCTCCTCTCTTATGTATCTCTCCACTCCATCTTTTCATCTCATCTTTTGTACCCTTTTCCCCCCGGTCTCCCTCCACCTCACTCATATACCCTCATCTAGTAAGTCTCTCACTTACCATCATCTGCACTCTCCACATGACCAAACCACCTCCGAGTATTTCTCAACACTTTCAGTTACATCCACATCAGTTACCACAACGCTCCTTTGCTTCCTCTTTTGTCTGCCTCTCCATGCTTCTGCGGATGATTTCTGCATTACTGGTTTACGAACAGTTCCGAACTCACATGGATATCTTCAACCACTTGTTTGGGTATCGCGATGGATGCACAATGGACTTTGCCTCGATAAACATCCCATACTTTTTGTGGGCAGCCACTTAGTGAATTCTAAAAGTACTGAAGGGAAATCGTTTCTTCTCACCTCAGTATAAGTATCATTATTTATATGCATCGACTCTATAGAGACCTTGCTATTGCAAACCATAGGTAACTGACATTATGAATGATCTACAGTGTAAATTTTACGCCGTTCATTAACTTACCAGTAATTTATTAATCTTACCGTAACGTAAAAAGAGCCTTGTATGTGTGCGGATTATGTATATAGCAGGGTTAATAGTGAAGGTTGCTTTTGCACCGAGTGCGGATCTAGTTTAACATATTCAGCTAGTGCACCCATGGTTGCAGTCTTGAACTTGCTTTGATTAGAGTTCAGATGCTTCTCTGAATCAGAACGATCATGATTCCACATTTGGTATGTTATACTGTATATTGCATTTTGTATTATGAATATCATGGATCTGTGTACTGATTTGTAATGTGCATACTAATAATTGGTACCTAAAATGTTAGTTTCAGTATACTCTTTGACGATCGCGAAATACGACTATGACAATGATTATACTAAACCGCTATTTATTGGTGATAACCCTATTGTGTATATCCAGCTGTTATATATAATCATATTTAACTAGTATTTCTAGAACTGGGTTAGCAAGTGAGTATGTGTAAGGACCTGGGACTTCGATAATCTGTTACTCTGTGATGAAGTAGAGGCCTCCGCCACGTGGCTCAATAATCTTGGGGATCTAATATAAACTTTTATGCTTTGTGCAGTTTCATAATTGCCAAATTAAAAGACATTTTTACCAGTACTTAGTTCCCTGCTAAAGCCTGTCAAAAAGCTTGGTGAGAAGTTTTGTTCCTCTATTATTTACATGTATTTCACATGCTCCAGCCAAATAACTCATTTCCACTGCTTTCACTCTTGCCCTGTCATTCATCAGGGTTCAAGCTTCGCTTCCATACTGACGTTAGTGTGGGGATCACAACATGCAGTGACTTTTTTTTTTTCCTTTTTTTTTACTTCAGTGCTCACCTCCCTATTCCTTATCACTCCCTTCAGTGAATCAGCAACATTACTCCACTGACAGGGAGTATGATTTTTCCAAGATAAGTCCCGAAAGAAAGAAACCCAAGGATTTTAAGAGATACCGAAAGGAGTAAGTTGTCATTACTGAATAAAGTGGGATATTCTTGTGGAAGATTTTGACGAGTCGAAAGATGTAGGAGCTGAGTCTTTCATGCATTAAAGGCAACAAAGTTTCTTTAACCCCAGCCAGAAATATAAACAAAATCAGAAGTTTGGTGTGCCATAGTCTTAATCTGAGACGTCTGAAGCAACTGCTGTGATGGACACTAAGAGAAAACATGTTGTAGTTTATACTGAGAGGACACTCAGTTTTATATGAGTTGAACATGTAATACGTTTTCTTTAAGTTACGTTCAATGAAAGAAAACGAACTCTGATGCTGTACAGACTAGAAAACGTGTGATGGAAACTTGCTTGGCCTCGTTCTCAGTTTATCTGCTTTCTTACGAAGATACTGGGAATATCGATGAGATAAGTGATTTATTTTTTTTTAAGCGTCATTACCATTTACCACTGAATGTGCCAATTTACAAATCATATAGATAATGCACAGGATTTAATGACGCAGCCAGAATAGTTACCAGGGTGGCCCTAACAACCTCTGAAATGTACGTATGTGTGACCACCCCTGTAGGCACCCCAAATTTTTGAAGTAATACCACCGAACCCTCCTGAAGATTGTCCTTGATCATCCCGTAAGTGGGCTTTACCACTCCTTGGCCACCGCATTTTAAAATCTGAGCTACGACCTTGATGAGTCACATTTAAAGGGAATTTAAAGATCAAGGAATTTGTCGACAGCGATGTTCTTAATTCCTATTAGCATTTCGGCCCCGTGAAATGTTCCTGTTTCCTGTCAACAGATGAATTAAATTCAAATCAGGGGAAAGGCTTTGTACTTAAGAGTCAGTACTTCTGTCAGATCATCAGCCATCTTTCAGTCACATCTGCCAGATCTTTTGCATTCCCAGTTACTATAGACGAACCCAGATTCTCTTGATTAATGTATTTCACTGCCTCATTCTCTAGTCTGGCATCTTCTGTCAGCAGTCAGAATCTCGATAATCTTAGGCTACACACACACACACACGGACGCACTTTTCCGTTCCTTTCCGCCCCTCTTCCCATTATCTGACATCCATAATGAGCATCAGTTACCTTTCATTGTTTACTTTCACTCTACTCCATATCAACCATTCTTTGAAACTCATAGAATGTGAAATTGTTTTATTAAAATGCCTCCTTATGGCGAAAACTTAAAACAGCAAAATAATCAGTTGATGCATCAGCTGACATATCAGATCATCTCGACACTTCAGGCTGAGCAACTTTGTATTTCATAGGAAAGTTGCTAAAGTGTCTCCTTATAGGCGATATTGAGAACCGTCTAACAGCAAGTTGATGCGTCAGCTGATGCAACAGCTGACGTGTTAAGTCAACTCAAATTTTCAAGCTGAGCAATTTTGTACGCGATAAGAAAATTGCTCAGAGCTCTCCAAGGACAGATAATCGAACTTTCCTTGAGGGGGAGAGGGAGAGAGAGAGAAAAAAAAGACTTTCTAGGTGTACCACTTGCAGACCTGTCAACTTCGCTGTAGGTAAAAATATGAGAATACTGTAATGCGTCGATGTTATATGGTTACCAGTGCTGTTGAGTATTAGTGTGTGAAAAGAAAGTTACTCATTTACATACAGTTCTTCTACATTCTAGTCCCCTTTTAGACAGATAATCCTTTGTGCTCAGATAGCCACTTTCATTTATTATTAGTGTTTCAAAAATTTTCTTACATTACAGTCAACATTTAAATAGACAATTCACTGTGCTCAAGTGACCCCTTTTACCTTTTATTATTGTCATTGTCTCCAAGCCGTCTCATCTCCCTCTTAGCATACAGGCGTGTTTGCCCACAGCTGCCGTGGTCTAGCTTTCTCCACTCTTTTATGCTCCATGCTTACTGTGCGCTTCCCCTGTCCCAGTCATTTTTTTTGTAGCTATTATTTACTGTTTCTGTTTCACTGCTTTCCCTGCTGTTCATTTTTCAGTGCTTTCGTTATACTTCAATTTATTTATTTATTTATTTTTTTAAATCCGTTCTTGCCTCTTTCCAAACTCTTCAACCGCGCTCTCAAAACTAACTCACATCAGACTAAGGTGGGATAGAAAATTGTCGACATATATAGTCTAATTTACAACTGATTATCTTTTCTTAAAATTTATTGTGATAAAGACACCACACATGAGTAAATGCGTCCCGATTTTGGCAACGGCGAGGTGAAAGATGATTAAAATGGTTCCTCGAATGTGTACAACGGAACCTTTCATCTTATTTACCTTCTCACCACTTCCTTTCCATCACCGCTTCACCTTCTGTTGTCTCTTATTCATTTTTCATTAACTCACAGGAATACAGTGGTGTAATTATTTATTTATTATCTTGTTGTGGCAACTAATAGGCGTTTTTCTCGTCTTAGGAGGTGCCCTGATGGTGAAAATATCAATGAGTACTCTAATCTTTACTATAAAAAGAAAAAAATCCTAAGATGAATCAGATCGTTCTGGGAAAGCATGAATACAACATACGTCATCGAACTGAGGAGGTTGATAATTACTGTCGCTATCATTCACCGGTGCATGTGACTCTTAGACATTCATGAACCAGGGGAGATTAATACTGCCTAGTTTCTCTGTTTTTTGTTCCTGTATATTTTCATGCAGGGAAGTATATATCATGTTGTTTGATAGTTCTCTTAAGTCAATGTTTGTGTGTGTGTGTGTGTGTGTGTGTGTGTGTGTGTGTGTGTGTGTGTGTGTGTGTGTGTGTGTGTGTGTGTGTGTGTGTGTGTGTGTGTGTTTGGACTCTACCTCAACCAGTCTATGAAATGGGAATACAGGATAAGAATGATGAAAATGTTGAGGGTCTTCGTAGGTTCACTGTATGTGCATTTTCTTTATAATTATCCTACGTGATTTGATACCATAGAGGGAACCAAGGAGCCTACTGCCTTTGTAATTCAGTGTTTTTAAACCGAGAACGTCACATCTGTTTTATTTATACTACACCCAGAGCGTTATATTCACCCAAGGAGACCCCCCCTCCCTCAGTACTGGAGAGGTTAACGAAGGTATTAATTTACCCTCGAGTATGTAAATGTTGTCCGAATGCTGAATAGAATCGTAGTAGGAATGCAAGAATAAAAAATGAAAAGGACATCCTTGGGTTGAAAAGGTTAACATTATCCAGACTTATGCTGAGGTATGCTAAGTTTCTTGTTGCTCTTGATATATAATTGTAAGCATAATCAACTGTCTTTACAAATGATTCATAGTAACCGAGAATAGATTTTTGGCATGGCGTTGTTCATTTTGCAGCAAGCTTATAACGTATCATTAAAATTCACTTGGCTGTTCAAGTAGAGTGCAAGTGAGAAATACGGCTAGTTACCCGACTGCCTAGTCATTGCCAAATAACACTGCCATCATCACCATCTGCCTTACCCCGCCCTTTGCTCAGATGACGCTTCTACTACTTTCCATACTCTACTTTCTGAGTATTAACTGTTTCAGTACGATATATATATATATATATATATATATATATATATATATATATATATATATATATATATATATATATATATATATATATATATATATATATATATATATGAGTATATGAGCGCTCCCTGCAGACATATTAATTCTATGTTTGAAGTAGAGGTCTTTATATGCGATGCAATCATAAAGGACCAAAAGGCAAAGACTGAGAGCCTCTACAGAACAAAAACAATCCAAGATTGCAAACCTCCGCCAAGGAGAAGATATCTTGTAATTTTTGTGCAAGCTTTGTAGGCATTATTTATCGATTTAAAAGCAAAAATATTTAAATTGCCACTATCCCACTATGAGAAAGAATCTAAAAAAAAAAAAAAAAAAAAGGATCAGGATAATGATCCAGATCACCACCAAAATCTGTCGAATTGTTCCTTGGGCCATACCCTTCCCCTCCAAAAAATTTCATCAAAATCCGTTCATAACTTTTTGAGTAATCCTCCTGACAGAAACAGACAAACAAACCAATGTGTGCAAAAACATAACCTCCTTGGCGGTGGTAATTAAACAAGGGAGAGCCAAACTCAATACCTGTTCACTTCTAGATGCCTCAACACATTCTATTTAAAAGTCTGTCTGTGACCTCCAGTCTTTCCAACGTAATGCATCCACTGGGCATTGCCCAGGCATATTGAAATGAGCGGATCTTGAATACGATCTTCTCCTTATCCAGCTTTCTCCGGGGAGGACAATTTTTGCAGGACCAGTTTCGGGTACTTTCTTTTCTGAGTTAAAAAAAAGAAAAAAGAAAAAAAGAAAGCAAATGACCCGCTTCCCCCGCCTCCATCACCGACCAAACTCATACCAACCCAGGCGTGTCCCCGCATGTGCGTTAAACTGTCAGCTGTACGGCAAGGCAGTTAATATGTCAGTCAGCGCCGCCACACCACCGCAAGTGCCCGGGGGAGAGTAGAGGCAGTGCACAGGCAAGCACGGAGGGCGACGGGGACGTGCGGAATGGACCAGATGGTTGCAGTTTCGGACTCGGCGGTTGCGTGTAGTCTCACTTAATTGCTCTTTAATTTGTGTTTACTATATGCTGTCCCAGGCTTTTCCGTAAATGAAAATTTGTAAGTTAAAATACTGCCTGTAAGCTGAGAAAGTTTTCCAGGAAAGATATGACGAATTCACCGTCAAGCTTTTCACATCCGATGGCGTAAATAAAACTTTAACATGGCTGCCACTAGAGGACTGTTTATTTTAGCTTATGCCAGAGGATTTTAATCAACCTAGGGAAACCATTTTCATCCCAGGTGTTAAGGATGTGAAATAGTTCGATCGAGTGCCAGGCAGTCACGTATTCAATATTTTCTCAAGGTGGGAGGGTGGGGGAAAGGAAATGTGAGCTGAAGTCAAGCGTATTTCAAAGTATATCCCTTAGGATCTCGATTATGATAGAATATGGCAGGACTTGAGAAGTGTGCCAGAAGTGTACCAGAAGTGTTCAAGGATTTTCGGTATATCATATTATAATGGTAGATAACCATAATTTTAATGAACTGCATCAGCTAGCTATCCGGTGAACAAGCCTCCCACACACCAACTGCTAATTACCTACGTAACTCATTGCCGTACTAGGTATACTCCCATCTTCTGCAGTGCTTAAGAGAATTTTCAAAATCTGTAACCGGTATGGATAAAGAGTTATTTGCTCTGATAAGCTTTGTGGTTCTGTAAAGTTTCTGTAGGTAAAAGAGGGGAACTCGCACCTATCACCCTCCAGTCTTTTAGGTACGACCCACTTTAGTAGTATAAGCATGCTTTCATAAAATTAAGATAGTACAGTATATGCTTTGAAATCAGCGTACTTCCTCCTAGAACAAAAACTAGTAGTCTTGATGGCAGTGAGATCTCCAGGCCTTATGTGAGAGTAATAATGAGCAGGTACAAATGAGTTCCGCCCTAAGCCATACCCAACAGGTGTGGAGACAGGTAATGGGAGCTGCAGGTAGCTTCTCGTCAAACCGTGTGTCTTCCTTTGAAATTATAGTCATTTTGTAGTGGAAGAAACAGATGTCTTTGATAATATTAAAACCTACATCTGATTTATAGTGCTATTAAAAATGCGGGGTGTTGTTTTTCTACAGTAGTGTGATCGTAGGTGTGAACATGACAGGAGCCGTACTTTACTTCCTGTCATACCACCTGTTAACCGTTGTTACACTTCTTCATTATGCGGTGGTAAAGATGGGAGCCTTTGATAACAAAACATCTGTGTCTAATTTATGATGGCGATAGAAAGTCGGGTTGATGTTTAGTTTTCGTAGTAGGTGAAAAAAAAAAAGGCAGTGAGAGTTGCTCTTCACTTCGCATTTTCCCCAGCCATTATCTTACTTTTACTCTAGAGAAAACAGATGCCTTTGATAGCATAAATATCTATACATCTGATATATAGAGAGAATTTTTTAAAATGCAGTTTTGATCCCTGCAGTCCACTGACTTCTTTTTTTATTGTTATTCCTGCTACCTCCAGATGATCAAACTTAGGTTTTCAAAAGATTTTTCGAACTGAAGGGCTAAATATAGCCTTCATTAATCATTTCACTTAAAGGAATCTCCCTTATCTTGAGGAAAATTGCCTGGAGGTAGCAAGCGTAAATCAGATAATTACCTCTTGGGATTGAAGGAGTAAATATCAACAAGCCACAGATGCGTGATCAGAGAGTGAGACGTGACAGGTGTGGTACTTTTGTCATTCTCGTTTTAGCCTTTCCTTTTGCCTCTGACAGTGTTCCAGGTTTTGTACAGTCATCCATCTTAAAAAAAAAAAAGAAAAGAAAGGATGTCTTTCCCTACCTTCATATTTTAAACACAGGACGAGGAACTTTAAAGTATTATTCTGAATCTTCATTCTTTATCTCCAAATCATATTCAGCCTTGCTACTTCCTACAATCCTTTGTTATTCTGATTTACCTGCCATACAGTGAAATAAAGAGAAACGTTATTATGACCCAATTTCATCGAACCGACAAGCAGCGATACTTTCTTCGGTGCCTGTACTGTACACTTCCTCCTGGCACAGTTTCCCTCCCGTCTCATCTCCACCTTAAAGACTGGAAATTTGCTTACGGTTCTTCTAGCACAGCGAAAATTACTTAATAGGAGAAAGTTAATGTGTAAATTATATGTAAAATTTATGCATTCTTTTCTAAGCGTGCAAAATTTTACAACAAATGATAAGAAATGTCTGTAACTAAAGAAATATATTGCCTGAGGGAGTATTTGTGCCGTGAGTTTATGCAGGAGGTCAGATATGCAATACTGAATTAATCATCATATTTATGCGTATCTGTATTTTGCTGTATTTCGAGAGGCGAAAAAAAAAAAGAAAAAAAAAAAAGACCCATTTATTTGTCACAACCCAGCAACTACTTTACATCCCTAGACATAGAAGGAAATAGAATAGTTGAAGATAAACACGGATAAACAGATACTGACAGACAGACACATTGCCTGATAAAGTTCAAGTCTGTGGCAGGTTACTTCTCGCTGCGTATGTAACGGCGTCAGTGCTTTCAGTTTTCCTATCGACCGTAAGTAATCCGTCACTATCTTCGCCAGTCTTGCTTTATTATCTATCCTGCTATTAATCAGCCCCTACATCATCACTAAATCTGACCCACTGACCCTAGTAAGTCCGAGTGGTATTATCCTAGTTCTGTATTATTAGTCATATTAATCCTCACGAGCAAATTGACTAGGAGGCCGAAAGGTAGTGTGTTTGGACCGGCTTGTCTTTCTTTCTGTCTGTTTGTTTGTTAGCAAGATTACTCGTATGTAGGATAATATTAGATGGAACTCCAGTATATCAGGCATAATGACCAAGGATTGTCGGAGGACCAGATGCTTTAGTTTTGGTAGAAAAAGGTTATAGGTCATACAATAGCTGAAGGGAAGAGGTGAACTAAATTTTGATCCGATTTCGACCAAACTTGATGGAAGGGTTAAGGAGCTTAAAAGGAGAGAAATGATTTATATTTAAGAACATTAAAAGTCACAGGGCAAGGTCAAAGGTTCAGCTCTTTAACCCAAACTGTTTCGATCCGAAATATATCGAGCTTGGTGGAAGGCTATAAAATTAGCCAAGGATTAAAATCTCCTTTTCTCAGCAAAGTTAAAGGTCAAGGTCATAGCGTAAGATCAGCTTAAACAGTTTTTATCTTAACTGAACTAAGCCGGTGGCGTAAGGGTCACATCGGAATGAAGATATTCAATTTTGAGAGCTATCAGTCAAAGGTCAAGGGCACAAGCCATGGACAATGGTTTGGTCCCAATGCCCTTCTGCACGATCAGTGGGCACCTGTCGTGCCCGAGCATGCTGCTCAGCAGTTTCAAAACATTGTGATGAATTACACTATAAAGGAAGAATCAGAACTGGACAAGGTGCTTAAATGCATCACGTCACACAAATATTCTTGTGTTTATATATATATATATATATATATATATATATATATATATATATATATATATATATATGTAGATAGATAGATAGATAGATAGATAGATATAGATATAGATAGATAGATATAGATATAAATAGATCTCTCTATATCTATATCTATCTATATCTATCTATCTATCTATCCATCTCCTCTCTCTCTCTCTTTCTCTCTCTCTCTCTCTCTCTCTCTCTCTCTCTCTCTTTGTATGTATGTATGTATGTATCTATCTATCTATATAACAATATATAATTCTATTTTCCGTTTATTTATTTATTTATTTTTTATTTATTCATCATTACCTTACTCCAAAACGACAAGTGCTCACTGACCGTGCGGACTGATCTTTACATCGATTGTACGGCGCGGGTGTTGAACTCCTGAACTAGCACATTATGTTTATTTCACCCCAAACAAAATCTAAGACTCTGAGGGATATATTTTTATATACATGGGCGGCTACGAACTCCTTCCCGAGGATACCATCGAACTGCAGACGGCTTCCTTAACCTGACGACTGACTTCCGAATGAAACACCTTTCGTGTTGTAGGGGTTGATGAAGGGTATAAACTCACCCCTCCAGTTAAAAAATCTTCTGATCTTTATAAAGTCAACTGGTTGCAAGAATAAGCTATAAGGTACATCATAGGATATAGACTACGAGAGTAAATATCATCAGTTCTACCTCTCCATTGTTGAATTCACCATCCAGACCCTATTATTCAGTTCAAGAAATGCCACATATATTTCCAGGGTTGATGAAGGCTTTATCTTAGCTATGCAGTTGAAAATTTCGTATGGAAATAAGAAAATATCGCAGCACAAAATAATCCCAGTGAGGGTGTTAATATCGGCTGTTCGAATCCCCCCCTCGCTGGGTTCATCAACCTGTTTCCCATCATCATAGTCTGGCTGGTCGACTGATCCGATATCGGGCAGTTCGGAATCATCATTCACAATTTCACCAACGTGAGGAAGAATCTGGTGAGTCAGAGGCGTTATTTGTACTCTTACTTTTCTTTTAACCTGTCGGGCCACCACAGAAAGAAACATTTTATAACATCGGCAGAGATTAAGTACTTTCAGTGTAATTGGATTTGTATTAAAGGGACAGACCGTAGGCTAGTTGCCAATTAACTCAATCTACTGACTTTTTTATTTAGTTTATTGCTGCTAACTACAGACGAATCATTCTTTGCAGAGTATTCACACTGGAGGGGTTAGGTTAACCCATTAATTAATTAACCATTGAAAGTGTAATAGATACTTCCTATGATAAATAAAATAGTCGGGAGACAGCAAAAGGAAATTTTAAATAGATTTTCGTATTCAGTGGGTTAGCTGTTTTCGTACTCTGACGTATATAGGAAACAGAACAACGTTTTTATTTATGCTACAGTAGTTTGCAGTACATAACTTGCCTAATACACACCATTATTTACGACCTTGCAGCAATGAAAGTCAAAGAAGTTGTTTATATATTAAACTCACAGTGCGATTTTCTTTAGACTTCACCACATACTTCCATCATTTGAGCTTAAAGTTGCTTATCATTTTTGTGCTGTTGCATTTTTACTGATAAGTGTAAATAGTGTATTATATATCATAACGTTAGCAGGATTTCACATCCTGTGAAGTTAAAGGATTAACTGCACGTGGAGAATGCAGTGGTTTATATGCACGAAAGCAAATATAAAAATTATCGAGTTTCCGCAGTGCCAGTTAAATACATTCAGTGAAGCACTGTACACCTCCCTTTTTTAGCCTCTTGGATTACCACTAAAACAAACCCTTTCCTGGTGGCTGAAGGCCCCCCCCCCCCTCCTCGGTGGCTGGCAGTCATTTAAAGTTAGCGAACAAATTGGGAACGAAATATTCCGGGAGAGCACCAACATCGTATACCTTTGCACGAATTTTGAATGAAACACCACACGGCCGCAGTCACTTACTCACTGACTTTGGATTAAATGTTTCGCGCTGGGGGGGGGGGGAGGATGACCCAACCATACATTATATTATTTGACGTATGGTGATCTAGACGATAAAGCCACCGGACGGAGTGACAGGCTTTTCCTTAGACGCGAATGTTCGCAAATACAAGAGAAAGCCAGAAGTTTTTCTCTCATTCAGTGACACTACTGCCACAGGATAATGACAGTCAACATAAATGGGGAAGATTTAGAGGAAATAAATGCTTTGGATATTTTTGGGCGGAAATAGAAGCTGGTGAAATTCGGGAACCTAAAAGTAAAACAAAGGATGTGAGAATGTCAAAAATATCTGGGGCGTTGAGGGGCGTGTGAAAGGAAAGCTCAGTGTCTGCTCAGGTGAAAGTGGGTATGTATGACTGTGTACAGTACAGCGGTGTCGAATGTACTGTGAGTGTGCAGGGTAGACCTCATACACAGTACTAAGAACTGGAAATGGATGAAGGTGCCCAAGACCTGTAAGCAGGCTGAGATGGTTTTACAGAGTAAAAAAATTACGCGACCAGATAGTAAGTGTAGAAGCAGGGAATGTTAAAGTTGTATGATCATACGGAGAGAATGAATTATAGCCTAAGAGATTGATAAATTTTTTTGTATTAGTTGTAGAAAGAGTGAGAGGACGGTAGGAGCCAAGAAGTAGGTGGATGTGAAAGCAATTCTGAATCACGGAGACCTGAGCATACAAGAGGATTAAGAGTCGTGTATGGAGCAAAATAAACTAAAATAAAGTTACTTGAACAAAGGACAGCAAACAGCAGCAGACCTTATGGTCCTTTCGGGGGTTTTTGGTACAAAGAAGACTTTGACTACAATATTTGATTCTATGACATGAATATAAGGATAGCAAAGGAAGAAGGCTTGGGGTGAAACATCTCACTCTTAATGATCTATAACATGTGAAAAGCGGATGGACTACTGTTAACCCGACATAGATAAGCAGGGACAAGTTACTTCAGACTGTTTTAGTGTAGAAGAGTACAGACGACAGGTGTGAGGCTGAATATGAGTGAATGAGGTTGCTTTCTCGTGAAAAGAAAGCTGAGAGACTGAATATGATTGAATGAGGCTGCTTTCTCCTGTTTTGGGCGCCACCCTGCTTGAGCGAGTAGCAGCAAGTAGGTAATAAAAATAAAAGGAAATAAATCTTATTTACAAATGCATTATAAAATGTTATATACCTCCGTGTCCAAAGTATATTAGTAACGGGTTGACTTGTATGGCTCGCATAAAGGCACAGACTGTGATTATGGGATGTAGGACAAAATATTCGTTGTATTATTTAAACTGGAAGTGTAGCTTGTTTGATCATGATTTTCACTGTTCATGCGAGGTATCAGAGGTTTGCTAATACTGCTTTTATTACTCCCTTAAAGAACTTCTATTCGACTGCATTATTTTCTGCAACAAACTGTAAGGTATATGCAAGCCTGTAATGCACTACGGTCTATGTTAAAGCATCATTGGAAACAGAAAATGGTTAGAAAGCATTCAGTTGTTCATAACGCATGTGGCACCGAGAAGCAGCACCCAGAGAGCACTTTCCTCCGTCAACGTCTATATCAGACAACTCAGTTCACTAAAATTTAATTAACTCTTCCTTGGCCAATGACCCACATATCCACAAAATTTCACTGAAATCCATCAAAATCTTTTTGAGAGATCTTGTGGACAAGTAAACAAACAGGGGAGGATACATAACCTCCTCCAACTCTGTTGGTTGAGGTAACGAGGAGGATGAAAGGTAAAATTCTCTTATTCATTATAGTGTGTTCCAATGATGATACAAAAAAAAAAAAAAAAAAAAATTGAGGGCTTGCAATCCCTCAGCAATACTTAGATCTTACCCGTGAAACTTGACATTTTTAATTGCATTCTTGCCATCTCTAGACAATTTTATTAAACTCAGGGGATACTTCTCGACCTGGATGGCATAGATATAACCTTAATAAACCTCTTCACTAGAACAGACTTTTTATTAGTTGAAAAGCGTCTGGAGGCAGCAGAAACAAAGCGGAAAAATGCTTGCTCAGGTTGAAGAGTTTAACAATACCTTCCTATGTTCACAGCACATTAGCTCCCCCAACCAGGCTTCAGCGTTAGCACTATTTGGTTTCATGGGACAGTACACCAGAGCTGAATGAGGTGCATGAAGGAAGCAGAGCGCGCGCCCCTCCCAGTCATTAGCGAAATATCATGTACTGCTTTGACGGAGGGAAAGGGAGGGAAAAGAATGAAGTCACATGAGACGTCGGTGCAATAAACGCAAGTATAAGAAAGTGCTTCAACATAAAAAATAAAAAAAAATGGCAGGATGAAGGTGATGGTGATGATGAAACTACATGAGGCCCTTGTGCGATTAAAGCAAGTTATACCTGATCCTTGGAGTGGAAAAAGGCGGATAATAATAATAATAACAATGATGATGATGATGATGATGATAGAGAAGTCAGTTAGCTCGCCTGCAAACGGGTCGGTATTTTCACCGAGGGCCACTGAGAGGCTGACCTAACCTTGCTTTTCCAGTGGCCCTCGGTGTCTCTCGGTGGCCTTCGTTGAAAAAACTCACCACCTGCAAACTGTCTCACTTCACTTGCTAAAGTCATAGCTATTCTTCATCGTTATCCCCTCCCTTACCACAGCTTTTTAAAAATAAAGGAAAACAAGTAAAAATGAAGTGAAACAAGTAAAAGGTATGGAAGAAGCGAGTGCAGATACTGTGAGCTTAACAAACAGGCTCCTACGACTCTCTCTTTGCATAATGGAATTGTCTGGCGTTAGGTGGAATAGAAAGCTAAAGTTGTTCCGACCATGAGAAAGGTAATGGTGACTATATGAATACCCAGGCTCCTATAACACTCAGCTGAATATAATCGTTTACCTTTGGCTGGAACAGAATGCTAGACTAGTCCCGACCATAGCATAAAATGCTATACTAATCTCCGCAATGTCTTCTAGCCCATTCACTACGAAATCTATCCTGAGTAGAAAACATAAACCGTCTGGCCGTAGCAAGAGTAGTATTACACGTCATCGTGCTGAGAGACGATAGAAAAAAAAAAAAACTTTGGTATGAAAAGACCCCACCCAGTTGAATAAAATGATTGGGGAAAGCAAAAATAAAGTAAAAAAAAATCGTACTGGAAATGTAATGGAGATTCTTTTAACCCACTTCAGTATGAGTAGCCTTTACTGAGCTGGATTAGTCGTCTGAGAAGGACAGTAATTAAATATGCTATGAAGCTCGATGTTATTGGTTGGGTGGGAAGGGGGAAATTAAGTGTAAGGGGAGAAAATCTAGTAATGTCGTGGGAAGGATATGGTCACCTACTAAGGCCCGTTTAGTATCCTTTCTATCACTTCCATAAACATTTATTTTGCATAACATCCATTATTTTCTTCCCTGTGCTACTTGTACCTTTTAGATACTGACACAGACTGCAAATGGCATACAAGAGGGTATTAACGTGACATATGCAGAAATCAAATGGTAAAGAATTATGCGTCAGAAAGCTTCCTAGGTTGCCGAGAATACGAGCTTTGGGTTGGATGGGATGGGCTAAGATGGTACTGGGTACTGGGTGGAGGGACAGGGCGGGACAACTACGCCCTGCGATGACAATGGACTTTGTATGACGGATGGTGTTAGTGGTGGGAACAGAAATCTTGTGGAATTTCAAGGTAGAAGGGTACATTAAGGAGAGTGGATAGGATGGACTGGGATTGTTGAAGATAGCAGGGTAGGACAGAATAACTATTCCCAGTGGAGACAAACACTGAATGAGGGATGCTATTGCTGGTGGAGAAAAACTGTCTTTGGAATTCAGCGTACTGGAGGGGCTTGGGAAAGGAGGCGGAGTGGATGGACGAGAGTGGAAGGGAGGAACTGGAATAGTGATGGGGAAAGACAGTATGTGAAGATGGGCGTTGTGGGTAAACCAATGTGGGCGTAACGATGGCTCCAAACTTTTCTCAATGGAGTAAGAACAGAAACAGGAAAAAAATAAAAATGTGCGACACTCATATATCTAGCCTCCCACGACGCAGGTAAAAAAACATCGTCGAGGTGACTGAGTTAACCCATTCAACCTGACGACCTATTTTTCAGTATATTCTTGCTAGACCCATAAGATTTAACACAGCTTTAGGAAGACCACTTGTGAAAGAGTTAAGTATGGCTATATCTAACCCGTCTAGTTCACAAAATCTCCCCTAAACTGAGTGAGGTTATGTCAAAAACAAGACTAAAACAGAAATAATGTCTCAAGAATAAAGTAGGCAAATGTTTCAACGGACAGATGGAGTTAAAACACGGGGCTGGTGACGTACCTGGTGATTTGTGACTGCAGTTGTTGTGAGGACCCAAGTGAGTTGTTTGGACCCATCCGTGTGTGACCAACCTGCGCCCTACATCACCCGTGTGTGTGTGTGTGTGTGTGTGTGTGTGTGTGTGTGTGCGCTTGAGTTTGCGTTTGTGTATTTCTGTAAGTCTGCGTGCGTTTGTGTATTAGTGGATTCTGTGTTTATGTGTTTGCCAGTGGTTGTGTGTTTGTGCTTGTGTGTTTGTGTTTGCTTGTTTCTATGTGCTTGTGCCTGTGCTTGTGTGTGTGTGTGTGTGTGTGTGTGTGTGTGTGTGTGTGTGTGTATAGCAATATCTCATCCATGTCAGCATTCGCCACTGTCGTACATTGCACACAGCACCGTCATTTTGTACACAATATTTCACATCATTATCACCACCACACTTACCACATCATCCCTCTGCTTCATCATAACACATCACCCATCTGCTACATCCTAACACATCACCACAACATCACTACTGCTCTACATTCTCTACCCCTTATATCGTCGCCATCCTCATCCCTACACATCACATATCTCTATTACTAAATTCTTATACATCAGCGCAATATCACCAAAGTCTCTACACACCACATCACTCCCAATATCACACCATTTACACATCACACGTCACTATAGTTCTTATACACCACATCGCATCCTTACACATACACACATCACCACAGTCTCTACACTATATTATTCCCATTACTTTAGCCTTCTGCATCATCAGCACAACCTCTCATCATCACCACAGTCCTTATCCATCTATTCATCATCTCGCCCACCCACCGCAACCACCCCATCTGTCACACGCCACCACCACACCACACAGCGTTTACTATAATACCACCTCATCATTACAACACCATTAACACACTGTCATCTCACCACACAGCTTCACCACCATCACCTCTAGCACCATAATGTTACTGATAATCTAGGCCTTTCATCATTACAACCAAGCCTCGTCACCAGCACCATGGTAATGAAAAATGAAAAACCTTACTGTCACCACACCCACGTCTTACCATTGCATCAAAGTGCACCATAATGTACCAACTCTGTATTTCATTATTGCCACACCCACTCTTCACCTTTCTCCCTGTACACCATAATATTACCGATTCTCTGCCCCATATTCTCCACACCTGCTCCACATCACAATTTTAACCCCTTATCTTCGATGCCTTGTTTATTTTCTTGCTGCATTTAAGATGATTTTATCCAGGTTAGGAAAGCCCGTTTGCGGTAAAGAAACTAATGGAAACTAGAGCTAATTCCTTCTTTTTCAAGTATCTATTTTAGCTAGTAATAACTTGTATATGTAGAAAATTTAAATGAAAAGATTTCATTGTATCCAAGGGGTTAATAGTTCTGTTTCGTCACCAGTTGCACACACACACACACACACACACACACACACACACACACACACACACACACACACACACTTACCTACCTCATAGTTACCTGTAAGTGCTCTTTATCATCACTTCCACTACCGCTCAGTTATAACTTACACGCATACCTCATCGCAGCCACCAATGACACCTCACTACCTTGGTCATTTATAACCCTCACCTGACACCACCAGCATTTACTGTTTGTGCTTCAAGCTACCACCAACAATAACTTTTACTTCATGCACAGGCACTTCACTCTTTCTTATTTCACACTTTTTTAACAGTCTGTTTTCATGCATAGACTACTGTACATTTAAGTGATACAAGCAGAAACTAAAGGAAACTAGAAATTAATCTACCAGACTTCTACTCATACCTTAAATCACCTTCACCAAACCTCTCACGCCTCATTTATCTTTACTAACCGAACGACATAGCTGAGAAACGAGGTTACTGGTCTGGATGTCGCTGTGTATGGGACGCACCACACCAGTACCATACACCACTTCCATCATATTCATACCAGTATTTCTTTTCACATCCGCCAGTCCTCTATCAGTACTGTAGCTCACCTCTTCCACCAAACTTCTGTCGGCATCGTAAAACATACCAATACAAAAGACACTAGGTTGCTGTGTTGTGTGTCCGTAGTTATGTTATGCGACGAACAACACTACTGCTTTGCCCAGTTATATTCTACCATACATTTCTACCAGTACCTCACATCATTTCCACCAGTATCTCACACCACTTGTATCAGTCCCACACATCACTTCTATCAGTACCTCACACCATTTTTCTCAGTATCTCACACCACTTCTATCAGTACCTCACACCACTCCTATTAGTACCTCACACCATTTCTATCAGTACCTCCCACCGCTTCTATCAGTATCTCACACTACTTCTATCAGTACCACACACCACTTCTATCAGTACCACACACCACTTCTATAATTCCCACACATCACTTCTATCAGTACCTCACACCACTTCAATCAATACTTCAACCCACTTCTGTCAATACCACACACCACTTTATCAGTACCTCACACCACTTCTGTCAGTATCTCTCACCATCTCTATCAGTACCTCACACCACTTTTGCCAAACCTCTACCAGTACTTCCCACCACCTCTACCAGACATCCACCTGTCTTTCACCCTACCTCCATCAAATCCCTACCAATACTTCACACCATTTTTACCAGTACTTCATAATTTTCACCTCCATCAAACATCTACCAGTACTTCACACTACTACTACCAGTACCCTCAGCCACTCCTACCGGTTCCCCTACCAGTACGGAACATCATAGCCATACTGAAGACGCAAGGTTACCAGGCTGAACCTCGTCGCTCTTATGGGACACACCGCACAGTTTCACGCGTGTAAGCTAAGCCGGCCACCTGGTTTACTTCCCACTTGTCATCCTCCCACTAGTCATCCTCCACAATGCATCCGTCGCCAGTCACCCTCTTCACCAGTACACGCCTGCCTCTAGCTTCACCCTCTGTAAATAGCATACAAATTATTCCGGTAAAACTATGGGAAAAATGCTCTTATTGTATCGTAATAGTAATTTTGTTTAAGTACAATTATGGTCCGTTTTCATTTGCTGTACAGCATCATTGCAACTTATTAATGATGTTGATGACGATGATGATGATGATGAGGGTTACAGTTTAATATTCTATAAGAACTAATTAATGTGCGAGACTGTGTAGGGGAGAGCGATGTGTTGTGGGGAGTGGGGTTGTTTTTGTTTTGGGACAGAAATGCCTGGCGGTCCTTTCGTTGAGGCCAGCATCAGATTGCTGAGGTAGGCTATAGTTTAATAGACCACTGACTCAACATCATGATCATCCTGACCTTTTTTCCCACCTAAGGAGGAAAGCGGTTTATAACACAAGGAACGATAATATACGAAAGAGGAGGAACTACAAATACCATTCCCAGTTAAATGAACCATATATTCATTCACAGCTAAGTCCCTAGAATCCTTCCTTCACCTCACAGGCCCAACTTTCTGCACGTATATTTTTTGCAACTTTGTTTATAGATGCGCTTCATACTTATAACCTGCCAGATAGTAAGTCCGTCAAGTTAAAAGAATGACATACCCTTATCAAGTCCTCCTACGTACTGTACATAATACATCCAACCAACTCTATCCCCTAACTCAGTTGAAAAAAAAAAAAAAATTGGTTGAAAAGTAGATCAAAGTGTTCTACTGGACTATTAAAAAAAAAACTGCAGCTGACAGACCGAGTGAACACCTGGAGGATAGTGGACGGGGACACACCCGACTATCGACGAACAAGCTGACGCTCTCATTCAGAAAGACGTATAGTCGTTTCTGGGAAGAGGACTGACGCGGTGTGTGCGTGTGCGTGCGTACGAGCGAGTGAGTGAGTGAAGGAAGGAGTAGAGTGGGGTAGAACTAGGGGAACTGAAGAAAAAGAGGAGGAAAGCGGAGGTAAGATGTGCTGAAAGAAAGGAGGAAAGCAAGGGGTTGGGGGGTGAGTCTGAGGTAGGGGGAAAGGGGCTGAAAGAAGGAAGGAAAAGGGTGTGAGAGCTGAAGTAAATGGGGAACGACTTCGAGGAGGGAATGTTAAAGGGAGGGGAGAGAGGTGAGACTGAGAGGGAAAGTGAGTAAGTTCTGTGAGTGGAAGGAGAAAGGGTAAAGGATGAGTGACTGAAGGAAAGGGGAATGAGTGTGCGAGAAGGAGACGGGGGAAGAACTTCAAGGGGGAAGGAAGATCTGAGGGGGAGTGTGAGTGATAAGACACTGGTTTTGGTCGCGGATTCTCTGAGGTTTATGGAGTTACATCTGTCATGGTTTTGTTGTGTTTACTTGTCTCTTGTTATTGCCTCTGATTCTGCAGCTGTTTTCGTTGATTGCTGACGTGTGACAGAGTAAATTAAGCTCACCAGTTTCACTGTCTGGTTTAGACGTACTTTAGATTTTGTGATGCGGCAGCTCTAATTTTTTCCCTCTGATAACCATGAGTTTGTGACAGACAGTAATTATTATGTCTGCTGATAATCTAGCGTTGATGATAGACAGAAATTATATGTTTGCTGATAGTTTAATGTTTTCAACGGACTGAAGTTATTGTTTATACTTACTGATAGGCTGGTGTCCGCAATATGTTGTTTTAATCTGCTTTTCTCATTGGTAATGACGAGCAGCCTACACGTGGTGGTCCTGTGCACCCTGGGTGGAGCAGCTGAGGTGACCATTCGAGAATCAAATTACCTCATACCTTCCCGCGCCTCGTCATTTGGGAGGACCCTGGCCCGACCCTGGTGAGGCGCTGCCTACCGCAAAGGGGTGGTGAATCCTTAAACGAAGTAATTACTATTCTGTACCTGTAGGACTGCCCCACAGAAGCAGATGCTTGCCTGCGGTCGACGGATAGGCTCGGCCTGACAGACCGTGGTTAAGCAAAAACAAGGTGTTCTGAGTAGGCAGCTGCTGTTAATTATTTGCAGAGAATCAAGTATTCAAACCATACGGAAATTTTGTACCTTCTAATGTACTTTTGATAGAAAAGGTATCGACACCCTTTCAGTGCGAGACATTATGATACACTGACTATGATTTACGGGAGATAACACAGATATGTTGGTACTCGGGTTGTGACAGAGCTGTCAGTTAGTAATAACTAACCCCACACTACCATACAGTATTGCTTTATAATGGTCATTGTGAATTTTTATGAATTAAACAGGCACGCCAACATTACCGACTGAACCAGAGACGAAGCATTTCACATCTTATCCGACCCAAGGGTGCTCATACTTTTTTCTTATAGAGAGTACTTACGTTCACCGTAGACAGAAATATCTAATTCTGTTTGTTCAAGGTAGACACAACGTTTGTATAACTATTGATATTCTAATGTTCGTGATAGACAAAACTTGATACATGTTTGCTTATGATTTGGCGTTCACTTTACACCCTTACCTAATGTTTTAATAATATGGTGTTCACGGTAGATAAAAATTAGTTGTTTGTTTATGATCTCTTAGCTTAGGGTTGACGGAACTGTATGCCTACGATAAACCAGTATTCACAGTAGATAGGACTTGTTACTGTATGCTGATAATCTGAGTTTACGGTAGACAAATTATATGTATGATTGCTGATATATTTTGTGTTCGCGGTAGTCAGAAACTGTATGTCTGCTAATGTATAATTCTTTGTTGATAGTGTGGTGTTCAAGTTACACAGAACTTGTCACAGTATATGTTTGCAGTTTATTCATGACTGCTTTGAATGTTGCGACTGATATTGATAATTTTAGTTTCTTTTTTCTTTATTATCATTGCATAAACAGAACATTGTCTGCAGTTCTTATTGTAACTGTAACTGTTGTTACTGGTTTTAATGTTAGGAACACAAATGTCTTCTTTTTTCATAATTTCAAGAGTAAATTGTAAGGAATCATACGGAATAGGCTAACGGTCAATATGTCGGAGTGTAGAAAGATGGAAGAGATCTCGCCCTTCAGTGTACAGTCTCAGGCTGTTGACGATAATAAAGAATGTATGAGTACAAGGGATGAATGTTTCCTTTAAGGTAGGAAATATAGGCAAAGGTGTTTTACAAATGGGATGAAGAAAATTTTAAGGCAACAAATAATTATGAAAAATATCAAAATTCTCAAAACAACCACAAATATTTCAAGATCATCAGATGTCTTCACAAATAAAGCAAAGTGAAAATGGTGACAAGTGTGAATGTTGCTGGAAGGGAACAGGATGTGGGTTGGAGGCTGACTGTTTTCACAGTGTTTGTACAGTTCATTTTAACGGAGATGCGAACGAAGTGAAAGTCAATTCTGAGGGTGAAAGATTTTAAGGAGCAATGTATATCCTGAATATCAGAGTATTTGGATGTTAATGCATCAGGAATTGTGTACAGAGAGGCTTTTGTCCCGTATGGCATGTATATAAAGCAACAGAAAAAAAGAAAAAAAGGAAAAATAAAAACTAGAACACTGCAACTGTCTAGCGGGCAATCAGTAGTCTCTACCCACTGTTCCTTACAATGACCTTGAACCCACTGGGGAGATTTTGATTTTTTTCTATCAGCAATGGCCAATACCAGGACACATAACCTGGACCATTCAGATTCCTTGCGCAGGTAGTACTGAAATATCCAGTATACACGACCAACTTATCTTGTTCTCAACAAGATACTAATATGACTTTTTGACATGTCCTTCCACTGCGCATAAAGGATTTGAAACCTCTTTCTTTCTTTTTTTTTTTTTTTTCTATCCGCAATGGCCCATGCCAGTACATATAACCTGGAACCTTCAGATTCCTCGCGCAGTCTCCGGTTCTCCTGGAATCGTTGCGAGACTTTGAGAAGGAAATGATAATGATACAAGAGAAAACAATAGTATCCACCTATGTACTAGGTGGAGACAACTGATTTGCTGTTGAGGGAAAGTGGATGATGCCTGTGAGGTTTTAGTGTTATTGGGTTCTAGTCTGAAGAAAATTAAATTAGAGAAAAAAGGACTAATGTATAAGGCTAAAAGAGTGGCCTAAGTTTGGTCATAACAACAGAGAGTTTTGTAGCAAAAAACTGATAAAAAGATTCCACGCTGCAACTACTAGATGACTAGAATAGCCCTGGAAAGGAAATGATAGAGTCTTAAAAAAAAAAAAAAAAAAAAAAAAGTAAAATCATGTAAGAGTAAGTGGAAAAGGCACATGAAGAGTTTAGAGGAAACCAAGAAAAGG
>NC_137016.1:2630000-2735000 GCF_032717465.1 Coenobita brevimanus | reverse complement strand
AACACTGGGATTTAGAATCAAATAATCCCGCATCTGGAGCTGAACAGGCTCTTTACTTTAGTATGTCAAAGTTTCATATCTGTTCGACTAAAATGTGGAGTGACAGTACTGCCCGTAACTGTACCTAATTCCTACCGTACATGAAGTAAAAAAGCCTTAGTACTTTTTTTCTCTCTCCATTTGACACAGTTATGTTTTCTTCTGAATATTTCTTTTTCAATATGGGCTGAGTCAACAAATGTATATAGAATAAATTGCAAGTCACTGCTATATAATGTATTTCTTAACTATACAGTATTGTGCAAAATAAAAAAAATAAACCACTGAGGCTTACCAGTTTGCTTCTGCATTTGTCAGGTTAATATTATCAATTAGTTCAATAACCTCTACAGTTTGAGAGCGTTTCTCCTACGCAGGACTCAGTCATCTAGGATACGCAAAAACAGGACTTGAAATACACATTCGGGCTGAAGAGGGTAATCTGATATATGTTGATATTAAATAGATATATAAAACGTACAACAGAACATTTAATTGTTAATCATGAAGAATTAATTATTAGTCATTTACTCGCCCATTAATTCGTTGTTTATAATAGTTTTCAAGACATGCAAGAAATCTATGGTCAGTATCCATTCTTGCTTAACCTCAATCATGTTTGCTATCATTATGGAAAAGATGTAAAGCTGAACGTGAATAAGCTTAGCGTTTGTGTGTGTTACTTGTGGCTGAGCTATCTAAGGGTGAAGAACTGTACGGCTATAGTCGTTTTACGTTTAGTTGGCCCACGTTTTTGTCCTCTTGCAGCTTATTTCACGCAGCTCAGTGGCAGAAAAAGACGATACTATAGCTCTACATCCTTTCGTTAGCACTTCAAACATCATCTTCTAGTGTTAATCTCTTGATACTAATCAGCATCTAGGGTGAAGAGATGGCAATTTTAGGCCAAGGTATAGTTACCAAGCTTGTCTGGAGATGCACATGACAAGTGTTGCTCCATTTCTCCATTCTCTGGGTCGGTGAAACATAATCTGTCTTACAGGCATTATGAAACACAATTGTGTATGGATTTTTTGGCCTGTGAGATGGAGTCTACAATGTTGAAGGCTTGAATGGATGTGTGGTGCATATCACTCGGCACTCTGCTGATGGCTCTCATACTTTTGTGCTTTTCTTTTATCATTTTTGGATTACTCCCTTCTCATGTGCTAGTGGGAAGTAGAATAATGATGATGATGATGATGATGATGATGTGCAAAATAAATCGATAAGAAATACGTGCAAGAGGGATTTTTAATCCCACGAGAAAACAGTGCGGCTTGCGAGGAGACAGGAAGTGTTTATGGGACCACTTAATATGGTGTGAGAGCGATGCAGCCTGGTACAGTAAGCCACGTCACGAGTACTGTATGTAGGCAGAGGTTGTTGGCTTTACCTGTAGGGAAATGGAGTATGATCGAGTGTCTTTTTATTTGACACTCTGTCTGTCTGTTTGTCTGTCTGTCTGTCTGTCTGTCTGTCTCTCTCTCTCTCTCTCTCTCTCTCTCTCTCTCTCTCTCTCTCATTACATATATATATATATATATATATATATATATATATATATATATATTATCTCTCTCTCTCTCTCTCTCTCTCTCTCTATACTGTATAAAGCCTTAAGTGTCCCCTTCACAATAAGAGGTTTCCTGTAGAATGAACAGACTCGACTGACAGAAGTGAGAATCGAATATGACTTTATTTTAACTGGGGAGTTAACTTGCTCAGGCACCATCCTGGTTGCCACTGACGCAGACCAACACGATCAATTACACAGTTGTCGTTTTGCTGGTCGACTGGTATCCCAATCGAATTCCAAAAGTAGGGAACCGACGCATACCAACAACACAGGAAACTGCCACGAAACCCGAGCTTGAAAAGAGAGCCGGGATTACTATGTGCCACAATATTTAACTGCCCTCAGTGTCACAGTCGTCTGTTTCGTTCGGTTGCTAGTTTCTTTACCCAGTTCTAGAACTGCGGTAACGATATCTTTTTATCAGTGGTGTGGAATGAAGGGCGAAACTTAAGAGTGAGAAGAGAACAAACAATAGTATGTATAGCAGAATATTGCGGTCCATTGATTTACAGTCATCATTTTGTTGTTTTATTATATTCTAGTTTAATTCTAATAATGTGTTATCGACTCTTGTTAATAACCGTGCTGAAAACTACGGTGAAAACTGAAGTTAACATTCTTGGACCTCTATGATTCACCCTCAGTGAAGTATAATCTCTTGGTATTAGCCTAAATGAAATGCTAGAAATGAAACAACGCTGAGAGGATTAACGGGTACGTTGTTAATACTCTTAGGTCCTTGTGTCTTTTTGCAGCTGAATAGAATCGCCTGTTTATACTCCAGATATAATGCTAGTGTTGACTAACCCTTCCAGGTAGGGGTGTGGAAGGTCGGCACAAATAACAACTACTATGAAATCGCCTCAAGTTCATTTAAGGAAGCAAGGAGTCAGTTTCTCAGATTTTCTGACATTAGAGGTGAAGGTAACTTTTCAAATGATAAAAACAAAATTGCCCTGTGAGTTGCCTCCCTGACCTACATGTATGCAATTTTTTTTTTTTTTTTTTTTTTTTTAGGACGGGGTAACATTTTCGCACGCAAGTAACGAAATTATATAGAAGAAAAAAAAATGACGGACGTGAAAAAGTGCCGGAAATGTACATACTTGTCATGAATAGGGATTTCAAGTACAGTTTTGGTCTTTTGACCCATATGTTTCTGTGATCCCCAGAACAACGCAATAGATTTTAACCTTCTTTATTACTGATTAGTTAACAAGATCTCATTAGATGTTGACACGTTTTCGAGATAGTGTAATTACTGACCGCAACTGTGCATATTTAGATTAACCATGAGGACCATTCATGAGTAAATTCCTATTAAGTATAATAATCAGTAACCAGATAACGACCTCAGTCAGTTAACATACTCGCGGAGCTGATATGATATTTAATTTCCAGATTTTTTTAATTATATAAAACCAAGCCGGAGTGAAACTTTTGTCACTCATCAGTACGCAAGCAGTTAACCACTTCTTTACTTAGGCACCAATGGTGGTTGAGCAGTCGCAAATATTATGAGATAGGAGAATAAATCATAAACTGCAATAATCATGTGAAGGAGTTAGATTAATTTTGCCAAGTAATGCAAGCCTTACATTGCAATTAACATCTTTAACCTTTCCAATACAATGACCCCTTTATGACATGAACCAATTGGACAACTTTATCTAACTTGGCAAGACTTTTGTAGTGAAGGGACTTTACGATTTAAGCAGTGTAACCCCATCATCACTAGTGTTCCTTGCAAGACTGAATAAAACTGTCCTGTGGTAGCAAAGAATAAGTAGTGGTTACAGTAGTAGTAGTAGTTGTAGTAGTACTAGCAGTTGTAGTAGTAGTAGTAGTATAGTAGTAATAGAAGTAGTAGTAGATGTTGTTGTTATTGTTGTTGTTGTTGTTTTTGTTGTATCCCCAAGTTCGTTTGAAATGTGAACTCAGTGGACTGCAAGCTGAAGTTGCCCTCATCCTGCAGTTCACCATCCTCGTTTTGGGGGATAGGAAGGGAGATGAAGGACGTTTGTATAACCAGTCAGTGGAGTCACCCAGCTATATTGGTACCACCACGTGAAGGCGTCCCTCTCCATTAACAGAATAAAACAAGAAAAGTGGCTTCGTGTTGAGGCAGTTAAAAGCCAGATGGAATCATTTCACGAAGATATGTACAAGTATCCTGACGAACATGGAGAGTCCCTTCCAGCAAAGATAAACACACACTGAAGAACAGATAGCCTATAACTTCAGCAAAGGCACGTCACCAACGCTAGCACATTCATCACCTGAAATAGCACTGTTACCATAATTATCACAGTCTTCGCCTACAACATCAAACTATCGAATTCAGTAGGTGTTTGTCGAGGTTCCCCTTAAATCAAAGCGATCATGTTTGCCACTGTTACAACTACCCAGCTCACAGTTATTTAAGCCATCTACATAACTACTCATTTACCACAGTGAATACAACTACCAATGCCACAATAACCTTACCAACCACATTACCTTTTTAACCACAACTACCACCAACACAAATAACACAATCGCCTAAACTGCCTTCGTAATTACAGCCTCCTAGCAGCATGTGTGCTAGCACTACAGCACAAACACCAATACCAGTACTGCAACACAAATACCAATACCAGTACCACAACACAAACACCAGTACCAGTACCACAACACAAGCACCAATACCAATATCACAGAACAAACACCAATATTAGTACCACGACACAATCACCAATACCAGTGCCACAACACAAACACCAATACCAGTGCCACAACAAAAACATCAATACCACAACACAAACACCAATTAACAGTCCCAAAACACAAACAACAGTATCAGTACCGCAACACAAACACCAATACCATTACCACAACACAAGCACCAATACCAGTACCGCAACACAGACACAAATAATATATATACCTAACCTGTCTACATTGCTACTTCTTTAACCATAACTACTATAAATATTAATAACAACTACCTAAATCAGCTACATAGCTCCCTCTGTATCCGCAAGTGCAACAAACACCATTTACTTTTATATCAGTTCCATAACTACCTAACCTACTCATAAAACTAGAACACTATCTCTTTAACTACACTTACACAAACACCCACACCACAGGCTCTTAACTTGTCTACATTACAACTTACTTAACCACAGCTACCACAACAAGTAATACCACAAGTACCTAAACTGTCAAGGCAAACTACCACTTATATACCATTAACACAAACACCACTACTACAGTTTCATAACCTTTCAAGATAACTACTGCTTCTTTTACAACATTACCCACAAACACTATCTATCTATCTATTGCCAGACGCCATAATCCCATAAGGGGTGTCCATTTCCCTTTAAGTTATTTGTTTTACGGGGAGGGGCACTAACCCTCCACCAACCCACTTGTTGACACGTAGGGAGCACGTATACCAATGTCATAATACCCTAACTTCCTAACCTCTATACTTAACTACCTCATAACTATAATAATCACAAACACCATACCATAACTGCACTACCACAACCACCCATCAGCATAACTGTCTCTAACCACAATTACACAAATATCATAAGTATTTAACTCACTACTGTTTAAGCAGCTACATAACTGCCACCTGAACCACTGCCACCACAAACACTTCACCTCCATAACCACTACTACCACAGAACCTAACTCCCCACAACTAAGCCTAACCTATTCTCACCACAACCACCACAAACACCATTGCCATAATTATCGACCTCCTCATTACCATAACCAAATAACACTGAAATTTAATTCCCTCCACCACCCACTACCATCACACCCATTAACATCTCCATAACTGTCATAACTAACTATACCATAACTACCAATCCTAACCAAAAGTCTTAGAGCTACCAATAAAATAACAAATTTCGAAAGTATTTAACTGTACACCATCACCACCAAACCAGAAATACCACCACCACAGAAGCGACCACAGCCTCTAACACCTCAATTACCAATACTGTAATAATTAGCCATTAGACTCTCCCTTACCTTAACAACCACCGACACACCACTGTACACACAATACTAACGAACACATTAGTGGAATGTTTTCACTTGACGGGACCGGGCCACTCCCTCAAAATAAATAGTAAGCTGTGTTTGCATGAAATTTAGCGAGACTTAGTTACAGGGTAGGAATAGATCTCTTTGGGTATTAAATGAACTAAATCAACCCCCTAATCTGGCTACACTTGGCCATTAACTAAACTGAAAAGTGTTTAGGGATGTTTATTGGGTTAAAGCAGGCGCGCTGTAATATTTCCAAATCAAACTCTCCTCTACCACAGCAATAACTACTATCACAAACACCACAGCACCACTATCAATGTAATCACAGCTGCAAGTACCTCTACAACTATCACACTAACCACAAATACCATTTTCTACCACCATAACTATTACAAACACCAAAATCACATTACTAAACTTACAACTACCATTACCTTCTCAGCTTCTACCACAACCACTATTGCTACCACAAACAAACCACTACTGCCTCCGCAACCACTACAATTACCACTACAACGAACACCACTGCCTCTGCTGATACCACAGCTACCAATACCAGTACCCTGGGTTCCCATTATCACAAGTTTTAGTAATCACTCTATCCACAATAATTACAACTAACACCACCACCTCAGCAACCATACTCCCACCACAGTATCCACAACTACCATAGCCCTAGGTCCCCACTAACACAAATCTAGTCATAACCACAACTACCACAACACTCACCCTCCCCCCCCCAAAAAAAAAGAAAAAAATCCACCACAGCTACCACAACCACCATCACTACCAACACAAAAATGCCTCACGTCAGTACACAGCACCCACTTCTTAGGCAAATACCAGTCTGAACAATTATGCACGTCGAATCATACTTTTGATACATTATTTACATAAGTCAAATTTGCATCGCCGTGCCTTCGTCGTCAGCGAGGTGGAAATCCGTGAAGTTTTACCATTTTACAAACTTTCTCTTACCGATTATTTAGGGTCGCTAGGTTTATGTACCGTTATGAGCTTTCTTTTTGTTATTATTATTGCAAATTATGACTTATTCTTTGTTTGACGTTGGAAGGATCCGTTGTATACTTTCTTCTTTAGTTTTGTATAATTGTTCTCTATGCAGGAAAAAAGGGATAAGATTATGTTGATGACGATGATGATGATAAGGAGGAGGAGGAGGAGGAGGATTTTTTTTTTCCTTGTAGCTTTTTTGTTTTTTGCATGTGAGGTAGAAGCAAGATTTTGAGGGCTCGTATAATGAGAGAGACAAAAAGACAGACAGACTGAGGCAGACATACAGATAAAAGCAGACAGACAGAGAGATAAAGCAAACAGGCAGACAGATAAAGCAGACAGGCAGACGGATAAAGCAGACAGACAAACCGAGAAAGGTAGACAATCAGATAGATCAAGGCAGACAGACAGACAGATAAAGCAGACAGGCTAACAGATAAAGGCAGACAGACGGACAGAAACGGAGAGAGAGAAGCTTTCGAAAATGGACATGCAACCTAATCGTAAAACTTGTAGACAGAGGAGGCCCACTAACCAGCCACCTGTCTCTTTGGCCGAGGTAACGAGTTGTCTGGCTGATCCGAGAGAGGCCGTCATTCTCGAGAGAGCAGCAGGGCACGTTCACTGTCAGCACGAGCAAGCAAGTGAGATGGATGGTTTGGCTGTTAACGGGAGAATTAATGACTTTGCAATGATGAGAGACTGAACTAGGGCTTTTTTAGTTCTGTTGGATAATTGGATTTCGAATCAATTTTTTTTCTCCCGCGAAGGCAGAAATTTTCATGCTTTTATTCCGGGTAATGCCAAATAATTTATTCATCTTAAGGGTGACGTTTCGTCCTCTAAAAATCACAGACAGTTTTCCTAATATTTACCACGACGATATTGATCTTTTACCGCTTTATTTTGACACTGCATGTCTGTTTTGTTCACCTACGGTGTCCTCTGAAGTGTAAAATGATTGTTTCAGAGATCGTGCCATCGTGGGATTACCGAGTTTTCAATCGTCTGCTCATTTGCGATTTAATCCACATCTTACACTTTAAAACCCCCCTGTTTTTTTCGTGTTAGCTGCATGGTGAGAAGCCAGCTATATGAGAAAGGAGCGTGTGTGCATGCTTGGTGTTGGTGATGGTGGTGGTGGTATTCTTATTGTTTTTGTTGTTCTGCTCAGAGAAAACACTGACTTGAACCATCAACACTCCCATATCAGCCAACCTTTAGCAACTACAGTATCCTCAAAACCAACCTGACTAAACTGAAATGGAACTGAAGGGCCAAAGTGGATACTGACTGGCATTTATAAACTTTACTGGATCTAATTATACTCCTGAATGGACCAGAATGGACCTGAACTGATCTGATAGCGCCAGACTTGATATGAAGGGTCTCAGTTGTCTTGAACTTTGCTAATGAACCAAAATGAACATGACGATTTTAACTACTAACAGAAATGAACCTCGATTGCTTGAACTGGGTCTGGAAATGGCCGATATAACTTGAAAGGATGGACTCAACAGTGCCAGAAGTGGCCTTATTAATACCACTGGACTAGTTAGTTCTTCGTTGGTTTTAAAACAAAAAGTCAGATTTCTTTGTTATTTTTCTGACAGTTATTTCGGTTGGCGGTTATGCCAGCTGACGGTTCTGACGGCTGACATTCAGCTGGCACGAAGCAGGTACGCGGTCGATTAGCTTAGGGTAGGTTAGATTCAGGTAGGTTAGGCTGGGTTAAACAAGATTAGGTTAGGTTAGATTATATTAGGTAACAGAGACGAAATTATTGAAGTCTGACTGTCCCTGGCGATGTATTTGCTTGAAAAACCGACTTGGAGGAGATTATTTGCACCTCTTTAGCACCTTTTGGTACGATGAGGTCTATTTATTTTCGGTCATGTTACCTCCAGACGATTTCCCTTTTGCGTGGGGGAGACCTCTCGTCGTGATGGTGTTAATGAGCCTCTGATAATAAGTGGATATGCTCGCATAGGAATATATAGCACAGACAAAAAAAAAAAAAAGATAAATACGGTTTTACACAGTGCAGAAAAAAAAAATGTTGTTTGACATAGTACTGAAAAAAAAAAAAAGATAATGCGATTTGACACAATTCAGACAAAAAGGAAGAAATAAATGAGGTTCGACACAGTACAGAAAAAAAAAAAAAGACAACTGAATACACTTTGACACAGCATAGATAACAAAAAAGTAAGTACCCTCTGACATAACAGGAAAAAATAAAAATAAAATAAATACGCTTTGAATCAGTATAGCGTAAAGAAAATTGAGTACGCTTTGAGATGGCACCAAAAAAAAAAAAAAAAATATGAATTGGCATAGTACATATAAAAAAGGATAAACTTTGACATAGTTGGGAAAAAAGAAAAATGAATAGACTTGTTAACAGAGTACAGAAAAAAGGAATATCAATACGTTTTGACACAGGACAGAAAAAAATAGATATGAATACGCATTCAGCCATCTTCACTACAATGTCATCTTTTCTATTTTTCTTGCTTGTACCGGGCGATTTTTTTAAGCTTCGGAAGACCGCCAGATGTCAAACGGGTTGATGAAGGTTGTATTTTATCCCTTCAGACTGAAATGTGCATAATAGAATTAATAATATCGTCTGTAGACAATAAATATGTAATAAACAGAAAACAACTCACTGACGAGGTTAATTGACACTCTCCTTTAAACTCTGCACTGGTCGAAGTCATTTCTTAGCGGAGAAAGAATATTTGTCGGTAAAAAAATATATATATATATAAATATATATAGCGTCATCGCATGGAAGAGAAATTTCATGCTAGTACTGCAAATATGAATCCAAATCACTACGATGGCATCTTTTATTACATAAGCCTGGGCTGTCACTAGACCATGTTATTCAGTTCAAGAGAGACTTTCGAACCGCGGGAATTCATTAACACCTTCACTTTTACGGTGCTCTCCAAAGCTGAATAAAATCGTCTAGCACCAACAAGAGTGTTATGCGAATGACGTTTTCGGATTGAAGAGACTGTCTGAAACACCCAGTACCACAACCACCTTCATAGATCCTAATTCAAACTTAACATCTTCAGCTCCATGGCGTCACCATATATTTTTACACCCGCGCTCACGAAGCCAGAATGTGTGTTATTTTTAATCAGCGCTTTGTGTGTGTGTGTGTGTGTGTGTGTGTGTGTGTGTGTGTGTGTGTGTGTGTGTACTAAATACCTCAATAGATTTTTATCCACTGTTAACCAGACTCGGTGGGAAGGTTGAGGGACAGCCAATAAATAAAACTTGTTGCTTTTAGGGGAATAGTTCAAAGGTCAAGGTCACAGGGCTAGGCTGGTATTGCTTCACTCAGATGCTTCACAGTGAAAGGGTGAACCTCTCAATGTACCGGCAAGTTCTCTATTTTATTTTGGCTTGCCCTACGTGGTTTTACTTAAATGAGAAACACCATTTATAATGAAATGCTTTAAAAATAATATCTATAATCCCAATCACTATGATGGTGATTTCTGGATTTCATTCTTACTTCCCCGAGAAATATTAAAGCTCAGGAAGGCCCTCTCTTAGCAATGCAGTTAGCCTCTTGTGTATCTAATCAGACAAGGATGAAATGAGACGAGATCAAGAGATGATTACGCCTCAACCATTAGCGATCGGTCAATAGGTGCACAGGGTACGGATTAGAACGGGATTTATAGACGATTTTTTTTCTTTTCTGAATACAATTTCCATCATTCTTATTTTCTACTACCGCTGCGTCGGCAGGAATCGTGTATCTAGGGAACCATTGCTTTAAACTTCATTCCAATTATTATTTTTCCTTTTTAACATGTTACCTTCAGACAAGAGGCTTACCGAACTGGAAGTAGTAGATACAAACTTTTATGAGCCTTTACAGTATGAGAGATCGCTCCTAAACTAAATAAAATCGTTTGTTGGAAAGCATGATAAAATAAAACTTGCGACCTTGGGTTGAAGGGATTAAGTGTTTAAAGTTTATCCATTATCAAGGCAGGAATTTCTTTTTGCAGCCATTAATGAATTATAAGTCAACATTTCTGCATGCCGGTGACTGAAGTAATCTTGGAATGAGCTCTGACCTGTGATTCAGACTTACTCGTATATCCAGTGTGTATAGAGCCTGACTGATTATGCTAAGAATCCCGAGCCAGAATTTTTAAATCAGAATTTTATTTTGAATGATGAACAACAGTACAGTCAAGTCCCAGTTGTGTGATTGATATGACTGATGAGAATAACTGATGTCCTTCATAGAAAATACAGTAATTACCCAAGTCATATCCAAGTCTAAAGACTACAGTTATTTAATCGGTTATAAAGTGTTTTACGTGAATTGTTGCATGAATCCTATTTGGCCGAATAATTAAGACATAAAACAGACAAAGTGTCGCATTCTCTACGCCTTTTGGAGCTTCCAAGTATCATCCCTCGCGACTAATGTTGTGTGTTACATCCTAAAATTCCCTCGTATGTGTTATACGTCTTTGTAATACGGACGTAGGTTGCAGTGAGAACATAGGAAATAAGTAATGTGTTATATGAAGATATAACCCATACAGTCAGGAAGAGTTACTGTGGGGAACCTAATAAACTCATACAGTAGTTAGAGGAGTTGCAACCCAACGCTCATCTGAAGGTGAACCCAGCGAATTGCAGGCTGAGGTTACCCTTCTTTCGCAGTCCACCGTTTTCCTTTCTGGGGATACAAAAGGGATTGAGGGACATTTTTATTTTTTTTTAATAACCGGGCAGCTCCACCGCCTGGTAACATCGGTACCATCATGTGAAGGCGCTGCTCCAAAGTACCGCTAAACTCACGTGAGAAAGAGATGCAAAGCTACACGCACAGGAATACGTGGCACAGACTCATATTCCCGTTGGCTGAGGAGGCTTGCAAGTACCTCCTTCTTACCAGCTATTTCTGTATCCTGTACGTTATTACTTTCTTAGGATTATATTAAGGGCACTTCGATATTAAAAAGGATATTGCCAACATACATTATATTAAGGTGTAATCTACAAAATAAATAATTACGGAACAGGTGTTAGGGAGCCTTCTATAGAATCAAGAATATAATACATAAGACCGTTTTCTTGTGATCTGAAGAGACTTTAAAGGACCCCATCCTAAGTTATTATTTTGGCATATTACACATATTATTGTCTTATTCTGTATCTTTTAATAAGGAAATCCTATGGACAGATTAATATACCATGCGCATCAATATTAATCATTATCAAGAACTGCAAGAAATATGCTGCAATAACGAGAATACGGCCCACTAAGCTAGCTAGACAGACGGGCTGACCTCATGTATACCAAGACATAGGCCGAGGCACACACAGATACATAACTAGATCGAGAGGTTTAGCAAGTGGACCGCGATGGATAAACATGCAGGTGGGTGGGTGGCCAGGCTGATAAAAAAGTGACACGTGCTGCAGAAGGAAGGGCTGTGTTTGTCGGACGTGATCTGTGTGTCAAGTGGGTCTGGGTGTGCTTTTTGTGTGCCTGAGAGAGAGAGAGAGAGAGAGAGAGAGAGAGAGAGAGAGAGAGAGAGAGAGAGAGAGAGAGAGAGAGAGAGAGAGAGAGAGAGAGAATATAATGAAGGCAAAATTTATACAATAACACACTTGAGATAACTGCTTACTACCCTGTTGAATCTGTTTAAGATCTTTATTCATTACTTGACTGAAATCAACATGTAAAATTTATGGAATTTTCCTGACTGCCGCGTTGAAATCATTGATAGCCTAATAACCATTAAGCTTAGAATGAAGGCTCTAAGTTGGAGAGAGAGAGAGAGAGAGAGAGAGAGAGAGAGAGAGAGAGAGAGAGAGAGAGAGAGAGAGAGAGAGAGAGAGAGTCTCTTCCAGGTATCGTGTTTTGTGCGTTCTGAAAGCCTATAGCATGCACCGGCTTGTGTGTGTGTGTGTGTGTGTGTGTGTGTGTGTGTGTGTGTGTGTGTGTGTGTGTGTGTGTGTGTGTGTGTGCTATAGGTGGGGCTTCCTGTGTTAACCTGTGTGTAGGTGTATGGTGTTCGCTTGATGTGGGTACTTATGTGCCCTGTATATGCAAATCAAGCACACCTGTTTATTCATAAGTTGTTTGTGCTGGGGTGAATACATATAGATCTTTATCTTATGTTTGCGGGTGTAAATGTTTACGTCAATACTTTCCATGCACATGTCCTATTTCTTGGGTGAGGCAGGTGGGGTGGGGTGGGGTAGATAGTGAGGTAGATGAAGTGAGCAATGTGGTGTGTGTGTGTGTGTGTGTGTGTGTGTGTGTGTGTGTGTGTGTGTGTGTGTGTGTGTGTGTGAGTGAGTGTGTGTGTGTGTGTGTGTGTGTGTGTGTGTGTGTGTGTGTGTGTGTGTGTGTTTGTGTGTGTGTGTGTGTGTGTGTGTGTTTGACAGACTCACAGACAGACAGACAAAGAAACGTGGGAGAGAATGAGCAGGAATTCGAGGGATAAAATCGTGTGAAGGACAGAGAGGTACAGAGAAAGTCGTGGAAAAAGAGGTGGAGGGATAGGGTCGTGGGAAGGAGCGTGAGGGAGAGAATGGTGGATGGAGAGAGTTGTGGAGACAAGTGGATGAGGGAGGAGTCGTGGGAAGATTAGGGTGGAGGGAGAGGAGAAAGGTAGGTAAGTAGGTAGATGGGTGCATATAAGTGGTAGGTATTTGGGGGACAAGAAAAAGACCGAAAGGAAGGAAAATGTATGAATATAGGTAAGTAAGTAGGTAGGAGAAAAGGAGAAAGCCCGAAGAGCCGTGATTTGGATATGCAGTGAAACTCTTAGGTCATGTTTGTAAGTAGGTATGTAAGTAGATAAGTTACATAGAGATCGCTTATAAAACTACAAGCTAACCAAAGGCATGAACTAAGAAGTTATCTCTGTAGAAATAAAGTTACACGTCCCTGAACTAGTAAAGCTGGAACTGGTAGGTAGGTGTACAAGTAAGAGAAAGACAGAATAGTTGACACATGAACTTGGTCAAAACTAAAACTGCTAAGTAGATAACTAGGTGGGTGCATAATAGAAAACCCAGAAAAAAAAAAAGAAATTATGAATTAAAAAGTGGAATTAGACAGAAGATCGGGTTTGTTAACCATCAAATTTAAAGAAGGAAATGGACGAATGAAAAAAATAAGGAAATATAGGACAGATTTTTATTTCAGCATGGGACTAAGCACTGGAGGAAGAGGGAGAGTGAAGTATTAGAAAATTACTCTAGACAATCGAAAATGTTGCAATACGTCGAGAGAGAGAGAGAGAGAGAGAGAGAGAGAGCAATATATATATATATATATATATATATATATATATATATATATATATATATATATATATATATATATATATATATATATATATATATATATATAAAACATTCGATCACTACTTACTGCCTTGTTGAAATCAACAGAGTTTGTTGAAATCAATAGCAAATGAAAATTCTGCTATTGTTCTTACTGCCGCACTGAAATCACTGCTTTGTACCGTACCTATTCTATTTAGGTATTTAGGTATTGAGGATAGCATATGATTGGGGAGAGAGAGAGAGAGAGAGAGAGAGAGAGAGAGAGAGAGAGAGAGAGAGAGAGAGAGAGAGAGAGAGGATAACTTGGAAAAAAAAAAAAAAAAGAATATTGGACAGAAAATGAGAAAAGCGAGGAAGGAGGGTATGAAACGGAAAAAAAAAAAAAAAAATGGAAGGCAAAAGATTACAAACTGGCAAAATTATTAAGACCAAATCGCTAAGACAGAAGACTGAAAAGAAAGCTAAAGAAGAAGGAATGAAAGATGAAGAAGAGAAGACAGAGAAGAACTGAACTTGTGCGTGACCACTAGCAAGAAATAGGAGAATGGAGGGAGGCAAAAGTATACGAAATGGCAACAGAGAGAAAACACCTGTCACAAGACAAAAAAGCAGGTTACAGAGAGAGAGAAAAGAGGACATGAGAGAGACAAGAGCAACAATCACACGAGAAACAGGGAAAAAGAAAAAGAAGACTGTAAGGAGGGTAGGAGGGAGCAGAAAGACTGGAAGTAGAATGAGATAAAATTATAGATGACAAGATAAAAACAGGTGTCTATATGTAAACAACAGGAAAGGCGAAGGAAAAGGTATTAGGACGACAGAAGATTCAGAAATGGTAACGGAGGCAGACTAACATTCGTTCAAAATGGGAGAAAAATGAAGCAAAGCAAAGAACGAGACATGACATTATGCGAGAAACGCGGAACGAGAGGGAAAATGATAGTAAGCAGAATTACGAAACAGCAGTAAGAAAAGGATACAGAAAAGAGAGAAAATCGATCAAGACAAAGTTCGTCTTGAATGAAAAACGGGAATGGAGAAGAAGAGGTCTGGAAAAAAAAAAAAAGTTGGGAGACAAGAGATTTCTAAGTGCCACAAAGAAAACTAGAGACAAAGGAAGGCAAGGTGAAAATAAGAGTTGGATTACAGACAAAGGAATCTAAGTGGAAGACAGGAGTTATGCAAGAAACAAGGGAGGGTAGAAGGAGGATTAGACAGATACAAAAACAGTGAAGTGATCAATAAAAAAAAATAAAAATAAAAGCAACACCCGCTGCCATTAACTGGTCTAAGGGAGGAGTATCTGACTCTGCCCTATGACTCTAACTTTCGCAAAATTACTTTCAAAAATAAATTATTCCATTTTTGCCTAACCCCTAACTCTTCCACAAACCTTGATTCGCATAAGATCAGAACTGTTAAGCTGACTTTTCCCAGTGGCCTTGACATTTTTCCCTGCCTTGTAGCATTGGTCTTTATTTGGTAGTTTTCATATGCTAATCTCTTTATTGTTGATTGAACTCGAACACTTCCAAAAAATTTAGTCTACATGAAATGGAAACTGATTACGAGTTGACCTTGCCATATGCCCTTGACCTCTGACCTACTGATCTGAAAAACAGTAGGTAAAGTCTCTGGGTGATCATCAACCAATACATCAAGTTATATCCACATCAGTCAAAACTCTTTCAGTACAGTGGGTTTAACAGTGATTTTCCCCTATGACCTTCAACTTTAACTGATTTGTCTCACAATTGAACCTCTTCGTTCTTGCCTAACCTTTATCACTTCCACCAAGTTTGGTTCAAATCAGATCAATATTGGTTAAATTGACCTTTCCTTGTGGCTTTAGTCTCTGGCCTTTCATTTGTCCTTGACATTTGACTGAGGGATCTCAAAATCGAATCCATTTATATTTTTCTCAGTCACAGCCCTTCCACAAAGTTTGGTCTAAATCAGAGAAAAATGATTGACGTTGACCTTGCCCTGTGACCTTGACCTATTTATCTAAATAAGGTACATTTATTCCCTGGCTGACCCGTCAACCCTTCCACCAGATTTGGTTAAAATAGGTTTAAAACGGTTTATTTAGTTAACAAGTACACTAATGAATCGAATATTGACCTTGGCCTGTGACCATGACCTTTGCCTGATTGTTCTAAAAAATCTAACCACTTGATTCTTCCCTTAATCCCAACATTTCTCCCAAGTTTGGTAAAAACTGGGAAAAAAAATATTTTAATTGATGTATTAGGTCAGAGTTTGACCTAGCCTTGTGGCCTTGGTCTCTGACCTGCTGTACTGAAAAACAATAGATTTGTATATGGGCTGTCCCTACACCGACCCACCAAGTTTGGTTAAAATAAGTTTATATTGGCTTGGGTTATTTTGTTGTCACACACCCGGATGTTCCCCCCTAAAAAATATAACACCCACTCTAGCTTTGGAAACGTGGGTTAAAAAAAAAAAAAAACTAAGAGTAAAGAAAAACAAGAATCCAAGATAAAGACAAGAATAACAGGAGAAATGGGAGAAGATATCGAAGGCTTTGGGAAGACAAAGACATCAAACTCGAAAAAAAGAAGAAGGCAATTAGAAAAAGACTGAAGGATGATAAAGAACAAAAGCGACAAACGATAGAAGAAACCCTGAGAAAAATGGAGGGGAAAAAAATCACAGCAAAATGAAGGCAACCACAGGACGACTGAGGGAAGACAAAGAGAACAAAAGCGACAAAAGGAAGAAGACAACCGAAGATAAAGTGGCACAAGGCAGCTGAGGAGGGAGAGGGATGGATCTGCAATGTCACGGTTTCTCTAGAGTGCCCCGCACGGCCTGGCTGTCTCAGTGTGTGCTCGACCCGGCACTGATGCGGACGTGGCTGCACCTCACTCCTCCACTTAAGGACTCTCGTGTATCAGTTCTTGAACCTTACGTTGGGATCGTCAAGGATGATTCTACAGCCTTGAATCAGAACCCACTGTAAGATAACGCCACTGCTTCCTAGCGATCTACCAAGCGATAAATAAGTTACCAAGAACTACACGAGAACTAACAAGGAGCTGTATCTGAACCAAATGAGGGCAAGAATTAAGTCCCTGAATTAACAGGAAAGCCGTTTAGTAGACCTTTTAGCCTATAATTAGTGTTCCAAAAAGACATAGTCACTGATTGTAACCGACGCTGAGGTTTCTCAAGAGGATTTCTAGGGGTCTCAGTAGGATCACAGAAATAATACTAGAAAGTTATAGGAAGATTACATGATAATGATTTACTAATGATACTCCCTCCAATATCTTGCACCTTGAGATCAGGATAGATACTGTTTGTACATTCCTTGGGACTCGGGAAATCAGTGACTAATCAACAGTGTGTGATGAGTGCAGTGATTAGCCACGTGAATTGACTATGTTCATCTCAACCTTAATACGAGTGTTGGAGTGAGGGGAAGGAGGAGAGAAATATATGCGAACTCAATATCGTGCGGAAGTGTAGGACTGACTTAATTTCAAAAAGCAGCCAAGTGTGCCCAACTCTCCTCAGCCCTTGTTCACAGCTACTCGTGCGCTTACCATGAAAATTCAAGCGATTCTTTAACCTCAATTTCGTTCTTTTTTTCTTTGCAGTTCAGGAGGGCTGGCTAATTATCATCAGTACATGGAAAGTTTGTACAGAGCATTGTTAAAACAGTTCTTATAGCGCACTGTGACCCGAAAAATAAACTGAGAATTCCCCTTTTACATTTCAGGAACGCTTGCTAAATATCACTTTAATTCACACCGCGGATATTTGCCATATTTGTGGAATTGAGAGACTGGCATAGCGGAGAGAAAAATATTCCTTTGCATTTCGGAAACGCTAGCCAAACATCACCTAATTTGGGCACACAGGAAGTCAGCATATTTGTGGAAGTGTGTGATTTGCACATTGACCAAAGAATTCCGCCTTGATTTCTCTCCCAGCTCTCCCCGTCCATCATTCCCTGTGAAGTCCAGTCAAGTGGGCGACAGTCAGAGTTCGCTGATTCACGCACAGGCAGCTGCATATTAAGGTCGTGAGTGGCAAAAGCACCATAGTCACTGGCTCTGTGTGCTTGCATGTGGCTGGAAAACATTCGTGGGAACAACATCAGTGCCAAATTTAACTCTCTTCTCACATGAGGCCCTTCTACGGTTGAGTTAAATAATCTGGAATTGACAGAAGTAAATATAACCTGATGTCATATTTCTGCAAAGGTTCATTAGCAATCGCCAAAACTTTAAGAAGACAAAATGTACGCTTGAATACTTGTGTTGCTAGATAAAGAACATCAATGTTTGGATGTATGTGTTACTAGCAGAGACTATGAACTCTTAGAGATTGGGACGTCACTCCTAATCTGAACAAAATCGTTTGGTGGTCACAAGAGTAACACAACTGAGATTTCTTACTCTCTAACATGGTTAACGTTTGACTATATATGTGTTACTAGGTATATAGAAGCAGCGCTGTCATCCAGTGCTAGAGACAGTTATGAACTCTTGAATATGCGGTTTGTCTATATAAAACTACTAAGCTTGAATATATTGTATGTGCTATTAGATACGGAACATCTACACTAAATGCAAAACACCAGTACCTTGGAAGGAGTGCAAACTAAGTAACCGAGGGTAATGTAAAATAATCAGCGTTAAAAACATAATACCGTTGTTTCGGAAGGAGTGTAAAAGAGAAACCCAGAACATTGAAAAGAAATATCAACGTTGAAAATAGAACACCAGTACATTGGAAGGAGTGCAAAGGAGGGAAAAAGTGCAAACTCACGATAAAAAAAGAAACACCAGTGCCTTGAAAGGAATGCAAGACAGCTAGAGAGAGAGAAACCCAGGATACGCTAAGCCGGGCGGTGATCACACAAAGTACATAGAAAACGAGGTGTACGTGCCGTGGTGACTCCCCGCAAGGCACAAAGATTTACGTCGGAGTGTGGATGTGGAGCAAGGGTGGTATGACGCTCCCCGCCCTCACTGTCACTCTCACCAGCCCTTCAGCGGTGTGTGAGTCAGTCAGTCGGTGAGTCGTGGAAGTGCGTTGGGGGGAAAAGTAAAAAAGTTAAGTGGAACTCTGGGTGAATTATAAGATGCTCATTTGGGCCCGGCTGTTGAGGTGGTGCGTGGTGGTTGTTTGCCTCTGCCTGCACGCAACCACAGACGCAGCGCCGAGCAGTCTTTCATCCTACTCGCTTCCTTCTCTTGGCCCCGGACAGACAGACCTGGCCTGGACGCAGTTAATAAAGGCCCTTCACATTTACAATGGGAATGCGGGAAGCCAAGGACTAAAAAATTCCCTAAGCTCGTTTCCTTATGAGCTCCCTGAAGGCAAGACCCTAGAAGATATGGCAGTGTTAATATACCTGCCTCCTACTTCAAAGTCAGGAGGTGATGAGAAGAACCACACCTCGGCTCCCACACTTAAACTCCATTTAGTACCGAAGGAGCTGGTGTTTGGAGATGCTGGGAACTCAACGAAAAAGCCGAGTCCCGTCCAGTACTTTACCGTCAAGAAAACAAAAACTGCTGGAGGGAAAAAGGAGACAGATAAAAACTATCAGGAAACTGGTGCTTCTAGTAGAAAGGTAGAAGATACCGATGGTACAAGTCACAACGATCATCAAAATAACACTAAATACAAACCTCAAGGAGCGGAGACTGATGTGAAATTTACAAAAGAAAGTACAAATAACGCGACTCTCAAGAACGACCGGACGACCTGGGCAGGCGGTGCTGACGGCAATGATAATGACAGTGATGAACTTGGCACTAATCCCCTGGAGCTTAAAACGACATCCTGGGCCCGGGAGCTCCATTTCTGGCTTAGGTCTCTCTTTAATCGACGTGGATCTCCCCGCCACCAACACCACCACAAAACGCACTCAGAACTTCCACAACAGCACCACTACCAAACTTCCTCAAAGCCTCCTCCTCATATAGCATCCAAACCTACAAACCAAAATCATCACCCACACCTACACTCTGAACCCTTACACCTCCAAAGTTCTTATAACCCCACACACCTGCAAACTCCCTCAGAACCTCCAAACCAAAGCTTCGAAACGCCCTCCAAACCTGCACACCACCTTCTCCACACGCCCTTCAGATCTACCGGAGCCCGATCCAGCTTACTCCAGAACAGGCGAGCGACGCGAATCCCCGAATCTGGGACAGATGCTCGGAACCAGACACGGGAGGAAAAGGAGAAGGAGGAGGGAGAGCAAAAATGGAGAGAAAAGAGGGAAGAGGAGGGAATGGAGGGAAATCACGGTGTGCAGGCAGGAAAGAAGTGGCCGGAAGTAGCCAGCACTCGACCCTTTCATGTGAAGAAGGAAGAAGGAGGGGTTGCAGTAGGGTCAGCGGATGGAAATAATGAGAGCGAGGTAAGAAGAAGACGAGAAGTTCCCGCTTTTCGTCATTTTTCTTCCCCCTTCCATGTTGAGAAGGAGGAAAATGGAAGGAAAGAAGAAAAGTGGATAGAGGAAAGGAGAACCGACGTGGCCACCTTTCGTCACTTCGCCGTGAATGAAAATGAAGAAAGAGAGGATAAATATGGTGATGACGGGGGAAAGGAGACAGAACTTGCTACCTCTCGTCAGTTCGCTGCCCCCGTCGCCGCCGTCACCGGTTTCCTCTCCTCCGGCCTCGAGTTGATCTTGGGTAATCCAGCCGCCATATTCCTGATCATTGCCTTGAACGTGAGTATATAACTATAGAGCGCAGTCTCTCTCATATTCATATTTTCTTTAGCTTGTGAGATTTCTTAGAACGTTTCAGTACCGATCTAGTTTGCCTAAACTTTTAAATATTGTTTTGTGTATTAGTAGCTTACGCAAGCTATGTCGGTATCATATTTATGTTAACATCCAAACAAGATTAAGGAACAACATGCAGAATGACTCGCTAATGAAGGAGAGCTACGAAGTCTCCTATGTCAGCAGGAATAAGGCTCTCAGACTTTTATTCTTGTGTAGTTTACAAAGTGTTAGTCTTGTTCACTGATCTTTACAATTTTGCTTTTTTGTATGTGTTGCAGTCCATGCACTTAACAGGTTTGTTCATATATGCTTGTCATCACAATTTTCTTCTTCTCCCTGTTAATACGTTCACTACGATGATTTTCTTTTCATCTGCTATTTAATCAACAGTAGCCTACTGTGCGTGGCTCGATTCCAGAACTGAAGCTTGTTTTTTAAGTCCTGAGGTCGATTCCCGGCACAGCGTAGATGGTTTAATGGTAGTTTATTTTTTCCTGAGACGTTATAGGTTTCCATCATTATTTTTCATCATCTTGCTTCTGGTGGCAGATACTATTCAACATAGGAAAAGACCTTTGTTGTAGTGGATAGGTTAATATGGAAAGGTTAAAGTGCCGTCAAAGTCAAGGGATTAATCTGATCTTTGCCTCTTTTGTTTGATTCTCTTTAGATGGGATAGCTTTTGGAGGTATGCTTGGTTCATTTTGACCATTTTGAAAAATGGATAGGAATGGATGGGAGGGAAAAACAGGAGAGGGCTTAAGTTCTTTATTCCTCCAACGTTTCGGACTACACAGAGCTCTTTCCTGTTCTTCCCTCCCACCCATTCCTAGCTTTTGTAGGCTTTAATCTTTTAGATATTTTTCGTTTTTGCTTTGCATTAAGAATCACTTCGTAACCCAGAGTCTCTTACTTTATGTACGTTTTAGTTTTCTTCGACTGTCATTGCAAATCATTCTCCTCTTCACATAAGGTTACAAAATTTGTCACAATTTGTCTTCGTTGACTCTCAGCTTCATATATTTTTTGCATTATCTCTTTATTTATTTCTTATTTTATTGGCATAATTATCCTTTCATAGTTTTCATCACTACACATATTTTCTCTTGTCTTCTCGACACACCGTATTTCCATTGCCAACTTTTATATACTTCTGTTGTAGCTTTTTCCACAGTTCGTAATATATAATTATATCATCTTAACTTCCATATTAACCGTTTACCCTCCATTCACACACTTTGAATTTTTTTTGTTTTCATTATAATTGAATTCCCCTTTCTTGTCTCCCCTCAGTCTACATAGATCTCAGTCTTGGCCACATCGCACTTTCTTAACCACATTCTTCTTTTATTACTTTATTCGTTCAATTTTCAGTGCTGCTCATATTTTACTGTACTTTGCGTCATTGTTGTCTTGAACTCTTTTTGCCACTTACAATATCTTTAGGCTCATTCATATCATGCTTTATCATCATCATATATAATTTTTTCTGTTGTTTTGCCCTTGATTCGGTTTATATTTCTCCTCATTTTATGCATCTCATCGTCATTGCTGTCAAATTCTCTTTTGACAATTACAGTGTTTTCCAAATTTTATCTAGCTGAATTGGCTTCCCCTACATCACTGTCATCACTTACGTTTTAATTTATTATTTACATATCTCCTCCTACCCTTTGTTTTCCTGTATTAATTATCTTTGCATCTTATTTTTGCAGTAACTTTTATTTTAGTAGCCATTGCCATTCTTCATTTTGCTTTTCTAGTTTCCTTTTCTTGATGCGTTTTTACTCATTTTTTTCTTTATCATTCCGGTATCTCCTTGCTCTTCTGTTTTTCACACCCACCTTCGTGAAGCTAGAGAGGGATTTTGCTTTGTTCGACTCGCGCGCGTTCAAGTGTGTGTGTGTGTGTGTGTGTGTGTGTGTGTGTGTGTGTGTGTGTGTGTGTGTGTGTGTGTGTGTGTGTGTGTGTGTGTGTGTGTGTGTGTGTGTTAAAAAACTTCAACTGTTTTCATACAATTTATTCAAACTTCATGGAAAGATTGAGGGTCAGGGTAACAGCTGACCAATCGTTTCTGGGAAAAATAAGCCAAAGGTGAAGGTCACAGGGCAAGGTAAAATTTCGACTCATGTGTCGGCGTAAGAACAAAATAACTCGAGCAGTTTTTACCCAATTTTAATAAAACTTGGTGGAAGGGTTGAGGGTGTACCGTTGGTCTGACTTATATATATATATATATATATATATATATATATATATATATATATATATATATATATATATATATATATATATATAAGACAAACATCAAGGGGTCATGGCAAGGTTATCTTAAATTTTTTGTCGGATTTAGACCAATCAATGTGGAGTAGTTCAGGATAAGGCACAGATACAAGGATGTGATTTTGAGAACGATCAGACACAGGTCAAAGTCACGGAAAGGTCAAAGGTCAAAGTCATAGGGCAAGGTCAACTCAAAATGTTCTTATTCACTTTGAACCAAACTTTGTGAACGGGGCAAAGTTTAGGCAAAAATGAAGTTAAATGATTTTAAGAAAAATTGGTCCAAGATCAAGGTTACAGGACAACGCCAAATGTTCGACTTTGAGACAAGTCTGTGGGTGCAAATGTTTTAAGTATTCCTTCTTGTTTTTAGCGTGTTTAATTTCTTGTTTTCTTTTTTTTCTCTTCCCCCTTTGTTTTTATGTTCTGTCCTCTTTTCATCCCTTCTCCTCTCAGCGTATTCATACGCCTTGTTCTAGTTTCCTTTCCGTGTTCATTTCTAGTTCCGCTTTCTTTTCTCATTCCTCGTGCTGCATGGTCTTCTAGTTCTCTGTTCTCTGTGTTCTAGTCACAAGTTTTTCGTTTTTCATATTGATTTCTCTTACTCCTCTCCTTTATTTTCGTTCTTATCTTCTCTTTTGTCTAATTTTTTTTCTTTTCTCTCATTTTCCTAATTAACTGTTTCCTGTGGGAGCTTTCAATCTGCGTAATTTCACATTTCTTGCTTGGGATGTTTTTATAGTTTCATTTTCTCTTGGTCTAATTAGTTTATTCCTTCCTATAAATAATTCTTTTTACAGTTTCATTTCAGTGTTATGACCATGCTTTCTTTATTTTTCATTTCTTGTTTTTCATATTCTTTTAATACCGATTTCCAAGTGCTTTTACTGTGCTTTCTTACTTCATCCCTTCTCCTTCTAAGTTTTAATGGTTCAATTTCCCTACACTTTCCATTTGTTATATTACTTCTCATTAATTTTTGTAATTTTCATCTCATTTCCTCTGTATGTTTTTTATGTTCTTAAAGCTTATTTATTTGCCTTGTTTTTCTTTTCTTCTTTTCTCTTGTATTATTGGTTTCTCATTCGTTCTCCACCTTCTTTTCCCTTGTCTCTTTATGCTTATTACCTACTTCCTTGTTTCTCATTCCCTCTTAGCCTTGCTTTAATATATTACTTATTTTTAGGTCTCTTATTATATTGGCTTTCCTTCAATCATCTTTTTCTATTTTTCTCCTCCATGTGCTTGCATGTTATACTTAAATTTCATCTGTTTTTGAACTATTGTTACGCAAAATGTTTTTTTTTTTAATCTCTTTATCAGTACCCTTACTTTTCCCAGATTTTCTTTTCCGCTTTTATATATTTGTATATCTCATTCATTCTCCCTGTTTCTCTTTTTCCATTTCCTGTACTGGAATTCTCAGTTCTTCTTCCTTCTTCATCTTTTTTTTTTTACTTCCTTCTTTTCATCACTGTTCTCTCACTTGTTTCCACAGATTTCTGTTTTTCATGAGGCGTTGCTTCTCTGTTTTCATTATCCTTTATTTGTTTTTCCTGTTTCCCTTTATTCTTTTTTATTTTTTCTCTCCACTGGTCTTCAACTCGTTTGTTTTGATATACTTGTTTCTCATTCGTTCTCCTTGCTTTTCTACTTTACATTTTAGATTTTATTCTATCATTCTTACCCCTCGGTTTTTTATCTTTCCTGTCTCCGTTTCTGTTCCTACGTTTGTCTGCGTATACTTTTGTTTTTCACCCGTTCTCCACGCTTTCCTGTTTATTTTTCCTAATTATTTGTCATTTCTCATTCCATCTACTCCTTGGTTTTAAATACTCCTTCCCTCCATCTCTTTTCCATCGTCTTTATTGCTATTTCATTTTCTCCCTCGTTCTCCTTGGCTTTCTCTTGTATATTTTGTTGTATTTCTCCATGTTCATTTCCTGTACCTCTTCCTTTTCCCTGCTTCCTTCTCTCCTTGTCTGTTCCCTCGTCCTTGGTTTATTAGGTGGTTGTTTGTGGGTTGTGTAACTGTATCGGTCTCCACACTCCATTGATAACCCGTGTAAGGCCTCCATTCCCAGGAGGTTATGCAAGCTATTAAGTGTTTCCTGCTTTTATCACGCGTAGAGAAACGGTAATCTATCTGACTCCTGCACTTCCTCTCTCTCTCTCTCTCTCTCTCTCTCCCCTTCTGATCTTTTTCTTTACTTTATTTCTCATCCCTTTTCTGCTTATTTCTCTCATTTTTTCTCTTCTCTTTTCCATTTCATTTTTCTTTTTTCCTTCTCTTTTTCGTCTCCTTAAGCCTTTGACCCAACTCGTGCCTCTCCGCAGCAGAAAATGGGGACCTCTGTGACCAACGTCGTGAGATGGAGGGGGAATGGGAAGTAGGGGGACAGGTGGATGGAGGAGGATGGGGAGGAGGAGGGGTATTCAGGGGGATGAGAGAGGTGGAGAGAAAAGGAGACAATAGGGGAAATGTGAAAATGAAAGAGAAGAGGATGATGAGGAGAGAGGGATGGAACGGGGGAGGTGTCCAGGGGAAAGAGAGTTGGAAAGGAAGGGAGACAGAGTGAGAAAGATGATGGAGAATTTAGTAGGGAGGGGAGTTCAGCGAAGTGAGAGATTTAGAGGGGGGAGTGGGAGTGAGAAAGGGGAAGAAAGGTTGGGGAAGGAAAGGAGGTAAAGGGCAGGAAAAGGCAGGATAGGGGAGACTGGATGAGGAAGGAAGAGGGAGGACAGACACAGAGAAATGAGGAATGCAAAGTAGAAGAGAAAGAGAGAGTGAGAGTGAAAGGAGAAATAAATAAATAAAAGAGATCAGGGAGAAAGGGGGAAGAGGAAAGGAAGGGGAGGAGGTAGAGAGAGAAGAGGGAGGTGAAGGGGGAGAGGGAAGGGGGAGAAGAGGAGAAAACAGAGGAATGGATGGGAAGGAGGAGGAAATGACCCTTTAATCACTCCTTAATTACTCACGAATTCTAAGACCCACTCCCCCAATCTTCCCCAAAGTGGTGTAATTTAATGGCAAATGGGAAATTATACCATTGTGTTTTTGCATTCCTGGTGGCTTTTTATTCTTGCATTTATTCGCTGGAAACAGACAGATAAACAATATACAGATAGAAAGAAAGAAAGACAGCAGCAGACACTTAAACACAGGTGACCATGAGAGAGACAGACAGACAGTAAGACAAAAAGAAAAACAAACTCTTCGAGCCAGAGAGAGAGACAATGACACAGAAAGCCAAGCAAAGAGAATGTGTGTGTGTGTGTGTGTGTGTGTGTGTGTGTGTGTGTGTGTGTGTGTGTGTGTGTGTGTGTGTGTGTGTGTGTGTGTGTGTGTGTGTGTGTGTGTGTGTGTGTGTGTGTGTGTGTGTGTGATAATTGGACTGTGTTTTATTATGGGTTTGTTCCCTGTGGTAATGCGGGATGAAGGTGTGGGAAAATCAAACTGGATGTGTGTGTGTGTGTGTGTGTGTGTGTGTGTGTGTGTGTGTGTGTGTGTGTGTGTGTGAGAGAGAGATAGATAGATAGATAGATAGATAGATAGATAGATAGATAGAGAGAGAGAGAGAGAGAGAGAGAGAGAGAGAGAGAGAGAGAGAGAGAGAGAGAGGCGTGAGAAAGAAAGATGCTGAAGAAAGAATTAGGTGTGACGGAGAGGCGTGAGAAAGGAAGGAGTAGAGAGAGGAATGGAGGTTAACAGCAAAAAAAAGTGTGTGTAGCATTCATGAGCGCAAGAGAGAGAGAGAGAGAGAGAGAGAGAGAGAGAGAGAGAGAGAGGTATTTTGTGTGTGTGTGTGTGTGTGTGTGTGTGTGTGTGTGTGTGTGTGCGCGCGCTTTCTATGTATTTAGCCTTTTTTTTTGCCATGCTTTGTATTATCTGGGTGCGGAAAATGAATCTAGTATGCTGTGTTTCTCTGTCTGTCTGTCTGTCTCTGTCTCTGTCTGTCTGTCTGTCTGTCTCTCTCTCTCTCTGTCTCTCTCTCTCTCTCTCTCTCTCTCTCTCTCTCTCTCTCTCTCTCTCTCTCTCTCCACACACATCTATATGGAATGACCGATACATATGTTATATATGTACAAATATTTATGTATTTACGTAAGCTTGAACGTCTGCACATAAGGGTGTGCGTATATGTTAGTCAGGTTCTCCATAAACTGTCGAGTTCTCTTGTCATTTGCTAATTTCAGTTGCTCCATAGCGACGAATCAGACACATCTTGGCAGAAATTCGTTTCTCGAGGAAGGATATTATTTTATTATGTGGGTCAACAGTTGTGTAGATTAGGACAGACAGATGGCTAGACAAAATATAAACATAATTACCGAGACATAGGAAAGAAGAGACAAACACAAACCTATAGAGGCAGAAAGAGAGGAAGAGGGTAATGAAGGAGTTGCGAACGGAAGATAATCACTTTAATGCCACCCTCCTTGCACTCCCGCTTCATCACAGTCACGGTGTAGGCTGTTAGAAAGCAACCCTCCTCACTACACCCAACACAACCTAGGAATTTCATTTTGTTACACATTATTCTCAACTCCGTTTCATTTGGGTTTTGTACGCAGTTTTGGTATGAAATTCATTTAGAATGTACTGTCTATTTTTTCTTCTCTCATACTGTTTCAGATACACTGAAGATTCATTTGCCCAAACACTAGATTTAGCTTATACTAGCACATAAGTCCGTCTTCAACTTGACCTAGATTACCCCAGCCTAACCTAACCGCAGACAAAATTAACCTAACCTTAGTTAACCCATCCTGATTTTTAGCTCATTTCACGAATTCCTTAGGGATTTTATGAAATCACTAGTTACACAAATTCCCAGTAACACACACACACACACACACACACACACACACACACACACATATATATATATATATATACACACATATATATTTTGTATATATATATATATATATATATATATATATATAGATAGATAGATAGATAGATAGATAGATAGATAGATAGAGATATACAGATAGATAGATATAGACATATGTATATATGTATGTATGTATGTATAATACTAATTCAACGAGGCTTGTGCTTTATGATTACGGTAGATGAAATAGAAAATGAACGTTAATGCTACTCATCATCATGGATCAAGTTAATGTTTCCACTAATAATCACTCTGTAGGATACCGCAGCTAACCCATGCATTATTTAAGCACAGGTCCCCACAGTGGCAAATAGCTTACAAACGAGAAATGGGAGGAGTCCTTCTGTAATCAGTGTACCTCCCCACCATTTATTAAATCATAATTACATGCATTGTTAAAATAATCTTATCCATTACAGCCGTCATTATCTAACCGTCAGGAAAGTCATCATTCCTGTTACAGTATGTTATCAGGTCTGTTCTTTTCCGATTAACTAGGTCTGCTGTTTCTGAGACTCTAGTTTTGGCTTCGTCTCTTTCCTCCACACATATTCAGTTGCCTTCAGTTCTGTATGACATCATGCTTACGAAATCAAACTTTTAAAGGTAATCATTCTTTGCCGCCAACAAATTATTTTATAATTATTGTTGAATATTGTTATTATTCACTGCATTACTTTCCCGTACTTAAGTTGTAAATCTGAACGTAAAATTTCAGTTCATTCAATCATAGGCCCATCAACCATGGCATATATTTCCACCTACTATGTCTTAAAACTATTTGTGGTCGCTAAGGATAAAAGCTACAATTCTAATTATGAAAATGCTAAAGACTTCGACAGGATTTACTCAAACCCGAGAATTATGTGGAATTACCTCGTTCCTCGTGTAACCACTTCTTGGCAATATGTTTTATTATACCCGTGTGAGAGCGAATATTATGTTTTAATCGACGCGCGTGCGTGCGTGCGTGCGTGCGTGCGTGCGTGCGTGCGTGTGTGTGTGTGTGTGTGTGTGTGTGTGTGTGTGTGTGTGTGTGTGTGTGTGTGTGTGTGTGTGTGTGTGTGTGTGTGTGTGTGTGTGTGTGTGTGTGTGTGAACAATATAAAAGTTTTCATCTGACTGTTGGTGTGCATCAGGGGTCAGTCTTGAGTCCCATGTTGTTTATCATGGTACTTGAAGCCCTTTCACGTGACTTTAGAAACGGACTTCCGTGGGAGTTGTTGTATGCTGATGATTTGGTGATGATTGCAGAGAATGAAAGGGAGGCGGAGGAAAGGTTTAGGAAGTGGAGAGATGGTATGGGGCAAAAGGGTTTAAGGGTAAATGCAGATAAAACAAAAGTGATGATATCTAGGGTTGGTGGCGGTACTGTCAAAGACTAGGGAGAGTGGCCATGTGCAGTTTGCCACAAGGGCGTGGGAAGTAATTCCATCTTGTGCGGTGTGTGTGATAAATGGGTGCATAAGAGATGTAGTGGTATCAGAGGTAGACTGCGAGATAATGCTGATTTTATGTGTACGGCGTGCTGGGGTGAGCAGGTGGAGATCGTCAGACGTGAAAGGATTGAACTTGCTGGTGAATCTCTTGAGTGTGTGGAAGAGTTTTGTTATTTGGGAGACATGTTGTGTGCTGGAGGTGGGGCTGGAGCTAGCTCTGTAGCTAGGGTGAGAAGTGGTTGGAAGAAGTTCAGGGAGCTCTTGCCTCTCCTGACATTGAGAGGGCTCTCCCTACGTGCTAAGGGGTCTTTGTATGCAGCATGTGTTAGGAGTGTAATGCTGTATGGCAGTGAGACCTGGGCAGTGAAGGAGGAAGACATTCACCGGCTCAGACGTACAGAAATGACAATGATTAGGTGGATGTGCAGTGCGTCCCTGCGTCCAAGGCCTGGAGGGGCTGGGTTTACAATGGAAGAGTTGAGAGGTAGGATGGGACTGGAGTGTATTGGTGTTGTGATGAGGAGAGGTAGATTGAGGTGGTTTGGACATGTGGAGAGGATGGGGGATGATAATTGGGTGAGGAAGGTGAGAAGTGTTAATATTGGGGGTGGGGTTATGAGGGGTAGACCGAGAAAGACATGGGACGAGGTCATTAAGTGTGACCTTAGGGTTAAGGGACTGAACAGGGAGGCTGCAATGGATCGTGCAGCGTGGAGAGCCGCCATTAGGTGACCAAGGCCGACACATGCAAGCATGTTGGAGCCTTTAAAAACGAAACGATTAAACCAAACTTGGTGGAAGGGTTGAGGGTTAGCCAGTGAGGTTACTTTTTTTTTTAGAATAATAGGTCAAAGGGCAAGGTCAACATTGTCCTAGTATCACTTTAAACAGTTTTTATACGACTGAGACCAAGCTTAGTTGAAAGGTTTAGGTTAATGCAAGGACAAAGTGAATCAGTTTTGGGGAAGCCACAGGGAAAAGTTAAAATTCATTCTGTGTGAGTGATGATTATCAAAATAACTCAAACAGTTTTAATCCAGTTTCAGGTAAACACAATGGATGAGTTGTGCGTCAGCCAAGGAGTAAACTACAGTTTTTGAGAACAATAGGTCAACGTCAAAACGCAAGGCCAATTTAACGAATTGTTATCTAATTCAGACCACTCTTTGTGGAGGGGTTGAAGATATGGTATGCACAAGAGAATTTGATTCTGAGATTAATTAATCAAAGTTCAAAGTCCCTGTGAGAGGTCAAAGGCCAAGGTCACAGGACAAAGTCATTCCGACCTGTGTGTCTGTGTGTGAACAAAATAGGCAAGACACTTTTGGCCCGACTTGGACCAATCTTGCTAAAACAGCTGAGGCTCCACAAAGGGGTTGCCCTATATTTTCGAGAACAGTCACAAGGCATGGTCACTTAAACAGTTCACCGATAAAGAACAAACTTTGTGGAAAGGTTCAGGGTAAGGCGGGAATGGTGATTTAGGATGTCAATGATCACGGGAAAAGATCAAAGGTCTAGATCACATGGCAAGGCCAACTTAAATAGTTCCGATTGGCCAAAGTTTGTGGGAGGGTAACGGATAAAGCAAGTAAGAAAGGATTAGATTCTGAGTATAATCGGCAAAGATCAAGGTCACAGGGCAAAGTCAAATGCTGTCTTTACACCGATTGGTGGGTGAGTGGGTATATCATTCTATAAGTGCTCCTTCTTGTATTATTTTCTTGTTTAGAAACTAATATCTGCCAGACGATTTTTTTTATGAAACGGAGGCGTAAAATTATTCTCTCAAGCTTAATAAAATCGTCTGGAAAAAAAAAGAAAATACATTAAAGAACGGGTTCTTACTGAAGGAACTAATACTGATGGTAATAAAGTAAAAACAGATTCCCGAGAGACTATTTTGAGCTATAATCTACAGCTTTTGGAGGTTTGTTGCTACCTCTAAGCTTTAGTTACAGTATGAATAATATATAGAAGTCACTGTGACAATCAATCAATCAACCAATCAAGAAGGGGAAAACGCCGCAGGGTGCACAATTATACAGTGCAGTGCAACCTTCATAAAGAAACAATCCATGTGTACAGACGTAAAGTTTACTAGGATCCGGCCATATTATTTGACTAAGCCTCTGTGGACCAATTTTACTCTCTTCATTTGAAGTGAAAGTTAACATCGCTCTTCTATTTATGTGATCTATGCTTGCTTTCTAATGTCACTGTCTGTTTTTTGACAAAAAGTTCTCTTTGGAAACCTGAAGTTATTCATATCTATTTCAGACACAAACAAATATTTCTCTGCATCTAAAACAAAAGTGGCTCCTACAGTTCGGCAATACCAGTTATATAATATCCTTGATCTCTCCAGACTTTTTTATTTAGCCTGGATGATATTTTTTGCGCAAGATGTGATAGACCCCTCACTATTAGAGGACTTTCCTATTTTGAGTAAAATCATATGGAATGTACAAGAATTAGTTAGAATATAAACGTCTTATTGAAGTAGTTAAATCTCTTAAGGTCGATTATTTTTTATTCTTATATTTGCTAAGATTAGACGACTTATTCAGCTTAAGAGAGCCTCCCATCAGCAACTGGGATAGTGAAAGTTGTATCTAGCTCCTCTAGTCCGAAAAGTCTATCTCAAGCTTTAAAAAAGTCATTCGGAGAGTAAAAATAAAATAAAATAATATCCATGACAAGTAGGAGCCTGGATGTCATGACAAGTGGTAATTTCTGTTACAGTGGTCTCCGACAGGTATGACTGTGCAGATTCATTCAAACACTGCGACAGGATGTTAAGAATCAAAATTACCGGCTGCGATTCAATTCCTTTCTCACTGAACTTGTGCTACCGCCAGTCACTTATGTTCAACATCAAAAGCATCTCGTATGAAAGTGTTAGGAACTGTTACCACTGACCGCGCCAAAATAATACATCCTCCTACTTTATTTTTGTTACTGATGGACGATATTGTTCAGCTTAGGTAATATTTGTTGCAGTGAAGGATTGGATTTATAGTGGTTTCCAGTAATCTTCTGCACACACATTTCTACACTACTAGGCTGAAAGTGCCTCCCTAGCCCCAGCCACTGTATCTTGAATCTTTAACAACGACAGGATTCTGGATTCTGTGAAATGAATACCGGTAGTAGTCTGGCGTAAGCTTGAACAAAACCCTAATCTCTCACTTCTTGTCTGAGCCATTACTCGAGATAGTTTTTAATCTTGATGCTGCTGTACGTTTCTCTGAAGTTAATAATATCGTCTCATATCAGCAGGAAACGCAAAGTCAGTATTATGCAGGTAATGGGTTAATCTCCAATACTTAAAAATTACACAAAACGGTTTACAAAGCAGTATGCAGACAAATGCTGAAAATACATTTATTAAAATTCATGATCAGAGGAATGGAGTATGATTCCTATATATTGCCATCAACAATAAGTAGCCAGGACTAATGACAATATAACTACAGTATCTACGTTTGGCAAGGAAAAAAATGCGACGACATATATTGCTGCAGTCAGTGTAGTTGGATTGAGTTTTCTCCTTTGCCATTACTCTTTACATCTTGCAGTCGTATATTATTGATAGCACTGACTATGGTTGAGCTAGCACTGCTTTTGTGGTGATTTGTTCTCAGTTTCATGGGCTGGATAATTGTAATGTAGCATGGAGCGACTCGAGTGAAGAGGAGAGAGCGAGGCGAGGAGTTTTCGTTCGCGTGATTGCGTGATAAATTTCTTACCAAATAGCTGGAGGTCTTATTGATACCGCCTAGACAGAGGGATGAGCCTTAGCGTGTCTGTGTGTCTATTTTATGGTCATAGGACGTGTTCGGTGAATAAAAATTATTCTACATGCTCACTTTTGTACCCATTCCAGCCGACGTTGTTTCGTGTTCACTTTGAGAGATGGACCAAGGTGAGGATGCATATGCTGACTCAGTATGGATATGGTAGGAATATCACTAAGATGTTGCTGGGCGCCCAGGACCTTAATTTCGTTAGCATGTATTGTACTGTACAGTCGATATGTGGTAACTTTGTGTTGGAGGTATGCAGCTTCCAGTCAGGTTCTGAATCGACTGTTACTTCCAGTGATTATCGTACCCCACTCTTGTTAAACTGTACCACCCAAACTCCAGCCTGTCCGTTGGTCCGTCTGTGCTCACCCCGCATGGTCCAGCCGAGCAGTGCATTATACCCCTAATTAAGCAGGTCAGTTGGTTTCCCACTCCTGTATTGCGGTGGTGGCGAGTGCGGGGAATAGGATGGAAAAGAGGCAGGAATGTGTGTGGGCGAAAGGAAACTTGTCTGATATACGTGGAGTTGAAGAAAGATATCTCTGTACAACTTGTTAGGAATATAACACTAAACCCAGAGTCAGACACATAAAATATATATATATATATATATATATATATATATATATATATATATATATATATATATTAATGAATCACTGTTGCACACAAGGCTAACGGGCACAAAACACCCCTCAAATACCATCACATCAAATCCTGAATGAGATCTCAGCATGTTTTCAATGTGATTGTGCCCGTGCATGTGTGTGTGTGTGTGTGTGTTCCCATATTTTTCCTGGCCGTCAGAACAAAACACTAAGCTCCATCTTCTTGTCTGAGTAAAAAGCTAACATATAACCATCAATGGTCACGCAAAAGTAACACCTACTCTCATATTATTCCCTTTGAAGTGTAAGGGCCCGAGGCTAGGCTATTGTGGTTCAGAACATTTTAGATGCCCAGTCTACTTCCCAGGACGACATTACATGATCGAAAAACCTCCATTCACCTCCTATGGATAGAACCCATGCATGGCCGTCGCTCCAGCTGGGGTGTTCTAAATACAAGACGACGAATACGGAGATGTAAATTAAATGATTCCTAATTTCTTCTTGTATAAACTTACAATTCCGATGAAAGTTTAAGCTTTTTTTTGTCAGGAAATTACTAGTATATGCACTGTTTTCATTCATAGTATGACGTATAATTAATGAACTTTCTTTAATCCTGTTATGGTCAAAGCAACTCTAGTGTACCACTGTAGAAAACTCCAGACCATGTAATTTAGCGGAGTGAGTGTTGCTTGCTGTCTGATATTGTTCAAGCTACTACCATTAGCCCTCCCATGACCGAAACAATTCTAATACTCAGCTGCAAATAACTTCAGACGATACTGTTCAGCTGAGTGAGTCACAGGAGACTGAGTGCTAATCCAGTGGTGTATCTGCCCTAATCACAGCACCGGCCCCGTCACAGGTGGTTCAGTCTCAAGCAGGCTGCCATGCGTAACCCACCCACTGCACTCTCCACACAGGCACCGCTCCCCACCAATCACAACCTACCACAACAATAATTACAAGCTCTTCCCCCCATCGCAAGCAATATTGCATCCTCCAATTCCTGTAACCAGAAGCATACTTTTTATACTGTTGTATGCTTTTTTTAACACACACGGCAACTACTAAATGCAGTTACAGAAAGCAAACATTTCATATTAATACAGCAAGTATTATTCTTTTTACAACAAACACAGCAACACCCAGATAATGTCAAAACAAACAAACCTTCATTACATCAGACACTATGACCAACTTTTCTCACAGCAAACATAGTAACATTATATTATCTGCCGTTGCTGATGTTGTTCTGTATATAGCAAGTAGTTTTCTAATGTTGTTTATCCACTAAGTCCTTCAGCAAGCAGCAATTTTTTGCAGCAATTATAAACATGAGAAAATTGTGGCAGCCTCCTCCACATTTGTTTCCAGACATAAAGTCTACCACAACACCAGTTACTCTGACAAACCTCAGTCACGGAACTGACAAATTGCCATCTTTTCTGCACCAAACACAGTTATTATGATCGTATCTGATGTAACCATAACCATCGCCGCTTCCTTAATAACTGTACCCGGACAAGCCAAACTGTCATTATCCCCTCGAGTAACAAAGTATCAGCGTTAAGTCGTCACCAGGTTCCGCGTTTGCAGAACTCAGAGCTTTTATGTTTATATCTGACTAAATTCATCTTTTTGTAGAAGACGTATCATATAATCTAGGTAACTAAGGAACTGCCAAACAAAGCTACACGATTTAAAAGTATTGCTCAAAACTTGAACCATGCCTGTAAACCCGGAACTTGGGGAACTTTATGTGACTACCGGCACCATCAACTTGAACCTAATCTCTTCTTACGATTCTTGGCATTGTGTTCAGTTTCTTGGTGAATACTGCATATAACCCTCACAACTCAGTGGATTTTCTAGTGGCAAGCAAAGTCGTCTGGCGTATGGCCGAAGTAAAATAGATAAGACGTCTTCCGAAATGTGAGTTTAACATTCAGGCGATGAGATGGCATTCCTAAGCTAAATAAAATCGTCTGACTATGGCAAGAATAATGTAAATACATCATCTTCCAAACTAATGTCAAAATAAAAACCTCCATTGTATGTTTTATCATCACATAGTACTAAGTAGTGTCAAAACTCACAGCTTTCAGAAAATGGTTATTGCTGTCACTCTCTGGTTAACCTTTTGAGTGCAATAAAGTCATTTCGCTTCAGTTCTGGCGAACGAACTGCCGATTTTACGCATCAGGGAGGGCCAACTGCAGCGAAAGATGTTAATGGACGGTTTGTCTAGCCCCATCCAGTTTGCAAGCTTCTCTTAAACAGAACAAAATCTCTTGGTAGAAGCAAAAATACGACGAAAAAAATGTCCTTGTATTGAAGGGGCTAGCCAAGCAACTACATCACGGCACTAACCACCCTTCATCCAACCACTGGTACTGCTACACACCCCTCATCTAGGTTTTTTCCCACTAATTCATATCTCAAGACATGAGTTCCCAGCTCATAACAGAGCCACACCTCCATAATGAAGTCCATTGGCCTTGTTTTTTGTTGACGTAGCAGTGGGAGACCGGATATAGAATCTACGTACATATTTTTTGCGGCTTACTTTTGTAGAATACCTCGGAAAATAGTTTTGGTGTATAATATGTATGCGTGGGGAGCTGATGATACATTGGTTAGCATGTTTAGGTCGCAATCAGAAATACTATAGTTCGATATTCGGGCCGATCATACTCTTCAGCAAAACTTGTTTCACCTTTGTTTACGCAACAGTATAAATGGGGACCCTGATACAACACTGACTATTGCAGGTCCCATTCTAGACGAAGATTGGGAGTTGGCAGGCTAGATTAACTTAACTGATCATCGTGCCATCGATATGCATTAATCTGAGCCTTCTTCTGTCAGTGAATTTATACATTAATCCACTTTGTCAGAGGAAATTCTCCATTGCTGAAGGAAGTAGTCTGGTGTTCTCGAGAATAAACCAAACATCCTCGGGCAGAAGTCAGTTGAAAAGGGTCCTAACCTCTAGAGTACATGGAACCTCTCCTAAGCTGAATTACATACCTTTGCGAAAGAAACAATCTAATATACTCTAATTGTGTGTGTGTGTGTGTGTGTGTGTGTGTGTGTGTGTGTGTGTGTGTGTGTGTGTGTGTGTGTGTGTGTGTGTGTGTGTGTGTGTGTGTGTGTGTGTGTGTGTGTGTGTGTGTGTGTGTGTACGAGCACGCGTGCGTGCGTGCCTCGCCCAGTCGAAACTGGAAAAAGGATTTCGATTAAACTTGGCATGGTGTTTGCAGTTTGGCCACAGATGGGCCCGTTTCAATTTCACGCCGATTGAAATTTTCTAAAGGGTGTTTTGACCGCTAATTCTTTCCATTTGGTTTTACGTTACGTGGAAGGCGTGCGTCAGGGTTTTTCCGTGAAGTTTCGTGCGTTGATGCATAAATCGTTGGTTGTGAGGAAAGCGAAGCTTGATCCCGAAACGGCTGTCATTTGAGCAAGTGCTGAGAACCCTAATATGGCCGCGAAGTGCATGGAAGATAAAAAGACATACTTAAGCTGAAATGATTAATGCTTCGGGAAATTTTCCCCACTATATCACTAAAATAGAAAGCAACATTTGTGCTCTCAAAGCCATGCAAAAGGATCGCATATTCAAACTGCATTCACGCTGAGCATCCTAAACACCTTGCAAGAGCCTCTCTTACTGAAACGGTTAATGAAAATTATTCTTAACAAGAGGTTCATGAGGGTGAAAAGGCTATATTAGTGAAATTACTAATGGGACATTAGCCTCTCCGATAGGGATTGTTACATATCTGTGGCAGTATGCTGTGGTCAGAGGAATGATATGTTGTCTGAAAGGAGGCGGGTTCGATCCAAGGCTGTAATAAGGACCAGTTTTATTGTATGAATTTGGTTAAACAAACTTTAATGATTTTTTAGGGGGTACATCTTATGAGACCCCAGCTAATTCTACATCACACCTGACTGAGATATGCCATGCTTGTATTCAATACAGACTGTGATATTATTATCGAAGTGGTGACATGGGGAGGCGGTGGCTCAATCGGTAGAAAGTTGGCCTGCAGTTCTGACGGACCCGGGTTCAAATCCCGCTGAGGCAGGGAACAGTTTAAGGATTTGAATTTCATAAAATCAGACTTTACTGATCTACCAGAAGACCCGCTGACATGTCGTAAAAATACCCCCGCTAATACCAATACACCAGTCCTGTATGAGACGGCCCTAGCATGTATTCAGTATGGACGGTGGGTGTTAGCGCCGAAGTGGTGACATGTAGAGGTGTGCGTACGTAGGAGGACTACTGGGCCTTGAAAGCAGGCTGTGAAGCCTATGCCCAGAGTCGGTCACATAAAAAATATATATATATATGAAGCTATGTGACATGTAAGAGGACTGCTGGCCCACAAACAACATGAGCTATGAAATTTATCTCCAAAGTCTGACATATAAAGGAATTAAGGATATGGTGAGTATATTCCCACAAAGGAGGAACTAAGCTTGATCGGTTTCTGCCGCATCGAACTGGCTTACCGCACAAGGCAATCCATCTTCCCATGACCTTCCCAGTTTTCTCACTTCAATTTCCCTTCATTTTTGGCTGATGTTCTACTTGAACCTCTTTTTTGTCTCATCAGCTCTCCCTTAACCTTCATAACCTCACAGTGACCATTTCATTCCCTCACTTTCACCACAAAACCATTAAATGCTAGATGACATGTGAAATCAGCTAAGAATCTGTCCTCCGTTAGTGCGTCGTAGGTGGACTAAGGGACCTCGGGAACGGGCCTATCATATTTTCGAAAAACAATAATAGATCTGAGAACGCGAAAGTGTGTCCATGGTCCTAGATATTACTATTATTATTTTTTTGAATGTTAAGTTCGGAAGCATGTGATGATAAACAATGTATCGTTATTCACTCCACTCTGTATTTTTGGATGCAAGCTGATGACATCTAATAATGACAGGAGTTCCATTGCTGACCGCCAAAAATCAGAGGCATGCTAACACCTTCGCACACTCAGTTTTAATTATAAACTGTATGGGAGAAAGGTGAAAGAAAAAGGTGAAACAGAGTTGAGATTTATTTTCTGCTAGTTTCTCCTATTGCCTCTTCAGTTCTCATGATGAAGACGTAGACCAAGCCAGTGGGAAAAGCACTGCAACTCTGTTTCTCCCGAGTTTTCTTTCACCTTCGTCCCATAGCTGTTAAATGTAAAAAATAAACTGTCTCCTTAACTTTGCTTTCTCAGACCACCCTCCTCTCATCCCCCAGGCCTGGTTCATCTGGGCGGCTATCTCGGGTTTCATTTTCGACCCCTTCATGTTCATCAATGGTGGAGGTGGAGGTGGAGGTGGTGGTGGTGGTGGTGGTGGTGGAGGCAGCAGTTCGTCGTCGTCGTCGTCCTCGTCCTCATCGTCCGTGGTGGCCTCTCCCGTTGCTGGTGTCGTCTTCGTTGCTGATGAGAGTGCCGGCGTGGCTCCTCTGGCCGATGGCGGTGAGTGTAGAATTTATCGCTTTGAGTGTGTGTGTGTGGGGGGGGGGGTTTCCTTGTCAGTCCTGCTTTAGATCTGTATTTTTAAACTTCATATGAGACGCGGGAAGGCAGGTCCATTATTTCTTATAGACACTTTTTAGATCAGCCTGCATCCTACTCTGCACAGATTACTCAACAACGACAATAAAACGCAAGGCATGTTTTGCTTTCTTCGTCACGTGCTTCAGAAATTATCGTCAAGAACTGGATATTTGCGGTTTCCTTTGCAATGTAAAAAGCAACCCCAATACAGTGACGTCCTTTATAATCTATCTATCTATTGCCAGACGCCTCAATCCCGTTTGGGGTGGCCACAAACAAATCGCCTCCAAGTCGCCCTGTCCCCCGCCATTTCACTGCCCTGCTCCCAACTCACACCCCCCTCTCTCATATACCTCTCCACCCCATCCCTCCATCTCATCCTCGGTCTCCCCCTCCCTCTTCCACCCTCCACCTCACTCACATACACTCTCTTCGTCAATCTTTCACCCTCCATCCTCTCCACATGGCCAAACCACCTCAGTGTGTTCCTCACAACGCTTCCTATCACATCCACATCCACACCACAACGCTCCTTTATATCCTCATTCGTCAGCCTGTCTCTCCACGTGACTCCACAGGCTCCTCTTAAATAACTCATTTCCACTGCTCTCACTCTTGACTTGTGTCCTTCCAACAATGTCCAAGCTTCACTTCCGTACGTTAGAGTTGGTATCACAATACTGTCATGTAGTAACTTTTTTACTTCCATGCTCACTTCCCTGTTTCTTATCACTGCTTTTAAGGAACCAGCAACCTTTCTTCCCTGCTGTACCCTTTCAAGCACTTCATCCTCCAAACCTCCATCCTTACTCATCACACTACCCAAATACTTAAACGTACTCACATTTTCCAATTCCTCACCATCCAACCTCGCTGTACATTCACTGACTTCACCTCTCTCAAAGACCATCACTTTACTCTTCCCTACATTCACCTTTAGGTTCCGTTTCTTACACACTCTCTCAAACTCATCCACCAAGCCTTGCAGCTCCCTTCGTCTTCACTCAACAACACAGTATTTTCTGCAAACAACAGTACAGGAGTTTCCAAACACTATCCTCTCTCACCAGGGCCACTCCAACATCCACTACCCTACCTTGTACCTCTTTTATTACCCCATCCATGTACAGATTGAACAACCATGGAGACATGACACATCCCTGTTTCAAACCAACTTTCACAGAGAAAAATTCACTTAGTTCACCATCCACACGCACTGCAGCCTTCGCACCATCGTACATACTCTTCACAGCATTCAACAACTTCCCATCTACTCCATATATTCTTAACACTTTCCACAATCCTTGTCTATCCACCCTGTCATATGCTTTCTCCAAATCCATGAAAGCCGCATACAACTTCTTTCCCTTCTCTAGAAACTTTTCCACTAAAGATCTAAGAATGAATAACTGATCTACACAACCTCTTCCCTTCCTAAAGCCTCCCTGTTCTTCTCCAACTAATTTCTCTGTTCTTTCTCTAACTCTGTCTATAAGTAACCTACCATACACTTTTCCTATTATACTAAGAAGACAAATGCCCCTATGATTACCACACACTTCTTTTTCCCCTTTTCCTTTGTACAAGGGAATAATTATACCTGACTTCCAATCCTCCGGGACTCTACCTTCCTCCCAGGCCAATCTGCACATCTTCCACATCCATTCTACTACTATCTCTCCCCCATGCTTCAGCATTTCACCACACACTCCATCAATTCCTGGGGCTTTCCCCGATTTAACTTTCTTCATTGCTTCCACAACTTCCATCCTACTGATTTCTTCCTGTCTTCTCACCTCCCTCCTTCTCCCAGCCATTCCCCAGCCACTTATACTCGCATTACTTCCATCCTCCACGTTCAACAATTCCTTAAAGTGTTCTCTCCATCTGCTCACTTTTTCTCCCTTCTCCACTAGTAATCTACCATTTTTATCTTTCACTCCCCTGCTAACTTCACTTCCACCCTGTCTTACTCTTTTCACTTCTCTCCAGAACATTTTCTTACAGTCCCTCCACTTTACACTCAAATTCCTTCCAAATTCCTCATCCACTCTCTTCTTACTCTCTCTTACTAATCTTTTCACCTCTCTCTTCCTTTCCACATATAACTCTCTCTTCCGCCTCTCAACTTCTTCCACGCCCCTATTTCTCATCCATTCATTGTATGCTTTCTTCTTTTGTGCCACAGCCTGTTTCACCTCTTCAGTCCACCACGCTGTTCCTTGCACCCCCCTCCGTCTTCTCTTCCTTCCACACACCACATCACATGCTGCACATATTTCTTCTGTAAATATCTTACACACACCTTCCACGTCTCCCATCTGCTCCAATTCATATTTGCCCAATCGTTCCTCCACTTCTCTCTTATACTCTGCCTTTTTCTCATCCTCTTGTAACCTTTCCACTCTCCTTGCAACTACTCCTTCCTCTCGTCTTTCCCTTCTTCTATTCCTCCATCTTACTTGCAACCTAATTCTGGCTACCACCAAGTAGTGGTCAGAAAGTCCACTCCCCCAACCTCTATACACTCTTGCATCCTTTACACATCTTCGCATCCTTTCATCCACACACACATAATCAATCATTGCCTTCCTTTCATTCAGTTCACCACCCACCCTTCTCATCACTCGCCATGTATACCTGTGGATCATTTTATGCCTGAAGAGGGTATTGGCTATTACCAACCCCCTCCCAGCACAAATGTCCACTAGCGCGCCTCCCCATTCTCATCTATCTCAGCAGGCACACCCCACTCACCAACTATTCCATCCACCTTCACGTTACCAACTTTACCATTCATATCACCAATCAAAAACACTCTCTCACTCCTTCCAAACTTTTCCATGCACACTTCCACATTTGTCCAGAACTCTTCTCTCACTCTTCTAGCACGATCTTGCGTTGGCGCATACACACACACAATCGCCCACATTTGTATTCCAACTTTCAACTTTACCCACACAATCCTTGACCCAACTGATCCATACTGTCTTATGCTCTTCTTCCATCTTTTACTCACAACTATACACACTCCTTCCTTTGCCCTCTCATTCTCATCTACTCCTGCACATATACCCCATCCATACTCCCATTCTCTCACACTTTCTCCTCTCCATTTTGTTTCAGTTATTCCACATACATCCACTTTCGCATCCTCAAGCACCTGGACAATCTCTCTCTCTTTCACCTCATCATTCGCTCCTCTTACATTCCATGTACACATTACCAAGTCCTTTGTCCGGTCCTGGGTCGTCAACGTTTGGTCAGTCCTTGTCCGAGGCTTCTTGTTTGTTTTTTTAGTTAGTTGTTTTCCGGGGAGGGGCACTAACCCTCCGCCAACCCTTTTAGTCGCCTTTTACGACAAGCAGGGATACTGGGGGAGTATTCTTGAAAACCCCCCTACCCCCAGGGGATAGCTCCTGCTATCTCCATATGATTAAATTCAATTTATAATAGAGTTTTGGAGTTGGAGAGGTTATACGAGTATATATAGTAAACTCCGTCCATACTAGAGTCCAACAAAACCAGTTAAATAATATCGCTTGCTGCAAAGGTGATGAAAAGGAAAAAAATATGTATTAAAGCCATTAAACATACCCCCTAATACTAACAATATTAAGATTTCGAGACCTATTTTTCATTTGTTTTTTACAAATCAATGGGTCCCACTCTTGCGGGATTAGGAAACGTTCTAGCATTTTTTCCTCACAGACGTATTTGGCTTATTGCACCTTGGTGTTACCTTGTTTGCCTTTCATTTGCCTTTACCTTCGATATGGTGTGCATCAAAAAAAAAAAAAAAAAAAAAAAAGTTTACCACAATTAATTTAAATTTTTTCTTGCTATCTATAAACTGTTTATATATATATATATATATAAAATGTGTGTGTGTGTGTGAAAGTCAAAAAGAGAAATTTCAGAAACATCCTCCTCATACTGCAGTGAATAGTGTGCTTATACAGTAGTATCTTACTTTTCTTGCAGTTGCCGTAGGAGGGGAGGATGCAGGCGTGGCAGTAGCTGGGGATGTATCTGCTGCTGCTGCTGTTGCAGATCCCGACGGTACAGACTTAGATGCGGATGGCGGGGGCCCAGCTGGAGATGTTGCAAACTCTGACGCAGGCGATGGGGGCTCTGATGGAGGTGGTGGGAGCCCGGACACTGGTGGTGGAGGCGTGGACACTGGTGATGGAGGCGGAAGCACAAGTGATGCGGGCTCAGTTGCTAGTGATGGGGATGCAGGCGCTAGTGATGGAGACGCAGGCGCAGGTGATGAGGCCGAGTCATCCTTTCCTGTCTTCCCAACCGAGGCTGCTGACAGTGATCCCGCGGAGGCGCCTACCATCGCTGTCGTCCGTCCCTCCTCCACAACTGACGTGGAAGGGGCGACGGAGGGCACGACGGAGGGAGGAGTGGTGGCAATAGACGGGGCCGTGTGGGAAGTCCTTGCCAACATATCCTCCAGTATCGCAGCATCGGAGTGAGTTGAGCTGTTTTGTCGTTCGCCGTAGATGTATATATATATCGTTAAGTTATATCTATATACTCCTATGGGCACAGTAGAATGTGCCCAAGTTTTTAGGCAGCTTGAGCGGCTTGTTGCATTGTCCTCCCATATGCCATTGGTGTTACAGTATTTTGTATACAACCTATATTGTTTGGCAATGCCCCTATGGTCATGTTTCTCTTTGTTTCTGGGTCTGGGTCATACATCACTCCACCTCTTAGCTGGAATTAGGGTTGGAATAAGCATAACCATCTTAGCAACACAGTGAGTGCTTTTATATTCTTGAGTATGAAGCCAATATTCTTACACAGAGCACAATGTAAGAGGCAGATCAACTGTTCCCCCCTCGTAGAGACGGTCATTCATTCTTCAACCAAGTTACTTATCTTGTTCTCTGGACTCTACCCCACTCCATCCTTAGGAGGGTAAAAATGTCTGGAAGATAATGATGATAATGTTGAATCGCAGCAAAAAAAAAAAAACTAACATTGCCCATACGTTCCATGAAATTGCATCTTAGTGAATCTTCCTCACATGTTTCGGTGTATCTGATAATTCTGAAATACTGGATATTCAGGATATTGACATTCTTTTACTTGAACGCCTGGCGAGATGGAATTTAATGCCATCACTTCGATAACGTTTCCTATTTCTCATAATAATGAAACTACTACCAGGGATATTTTTTTACCAACTCTTACTTAATTGCTATAGTGAAAGGATTAACTAAGGATATATCTAACCACCTCCAGTTTAAAAAATATATCAAATGTAACCAAAATCGTCAAGATACAGTAAGAATGAACTAAAACGACGTAACGAGAATCAAGGGTTTAATTATTGTTGTCGATGAAAGAGGACGCACAGTACAGAATTTTAAGGCTTTGTATTTAGTATCATAACATAAGGCTCAGGTGATAAGCGTTACTTTTGCTTTGACTAGGTTGAGAATACCCAGAATAAAGCAACTCGGCCCCATCGCTGATAAAGCTGTTACTTATTTTGGTCCTAGCGATCCACGTGGAAAGGGTTTCTGGGAGCGGTGAGAGGTCAGGGGAGGGTATCAAGAGAATTAGGGGGATCCAAGTGAAAGGTAGTTAACGGACAAGGGGAAGGGGCTGAGAGATGATGAAGGCATGAGGGGGGAAGGACAGAAGGTAGTTATGGGACCAGGGGAGAGGACAAGAGACTTAGGTGGGACTTTTTATAGAGGGGTTTGATACAGCCTTCATTTACCCCTTCATTGCAAGTGATCTTTCATAACCTGAATAATATCGTCTGCAGACAGCATGAATAATGCGAAAACAATACTTTATCGGACCGAAAGGGTTAAGAGGTAGGGGAGGGGACCAAGATGTAGTTAAGGAGCAATGAGAGGGGCGCCAATAACTTAGGGAGAGAAGAGAAGGCCAAAGGATAGTTTGGGGGACGAAGGGAAGACGCTAAGGGACAGTTCTAGGGGAAGAAGGGAGGAGGCCTTGGTATAGTTAGGGGACGAAGGAGGTAACCAAAGAGTTCGGGGGGAGGGAGGAAAGGAACCAAGAGGTAGTTAGGATGATAGTGGTGGTCAGGGGATATTTAAGGGAAAAGAGAAGGTGGCCAAGACACAGTGAAGAGAAATGAGGAATCCCAAGGGAGTGTTAAAAGGGGGGGGGGGAACGGTAGGGAGCCCTGTTTGAAGATGAGGGAAGGAGATCAAGGGATAGTTAGGGGCAAGACTAGGGGAAAAGGGAATAGTTAGAGAGCGAGGGAGGGACCAGTTGACTGTTGGAGGTGAGGGAAGGGGACCAAGGGATAGATAGGATGCGAGGAGAGGGGACCAAGGGATAGTTAGGGTGCGATGGTAGGGGACCAAGGGATAGTTGGGGAAACGAAGGGAGGAGACCAGTGGATAGTTACGGGGGGCAGGGGAGGGGCCCAAGGGACAATTAGGGGAGGGACCCAAGGGATAGTTAAGGAGGGCGAAGGGAGGGGACCATGGGATAGTTAGGGGGGCGAGAGGAGGGGACCAAGGGATACTTCGGGCGAGAGTTCAAATAAATCACTTTCACAATAAGTGTACAGATTTTACAGAGAATCACTTTGTGGGGTGATAATTGCTGGTGTTCATATCGCTCGTGGTGCATCACTTAATTTTCTAGTATGAGATGTTTTCTCTCACAGTAAAGGGTTTCTTGAAAGCTGTTCGCCTGGATCATCTCCTTAAGTGTTTTGCACTTCGTTGGATATAAGAGTTCCTAATATGCGACAAGTTGATAATACCAGTAAGAAACGGTAAATGATCTATGCTTGACCAAGACATACTGTATGGATGGAGGAACGCTGTTGTATAAAGGGCAAATATTACGGATCATAAATCTTTACAGTAACCCAAGAAGATAATGGAACATAAGGTGAAGGCAGTTATAATGCGTATATCTTTTTAAGCCATTCAGTAAAATGATGTTTTTTGTATTTTGTTCTTGCTGGCCTCAGACGGTGTCGTCTCATGTGGTGGAGACTTTTCGATTGAGACGGGTCACATGTAGCATTCATTAGCGTTGTTAGAATGCAAAGTTTTTCTTCAGTTAATAAAATCGCCGAAGGGATCAAGAGTAAATTTTAATAGGGTTTTCTCTATTTAGGGGGTTAACTGAGGGGAAAAAAATGTCACTTAGAGTTGTATGGTAGTAACGAGTTAACAGTCAAGAGTACGATCTGTAGATATGTGGCTCTTCATTATAGCTCTATGTGTTGTTTTTCAGAGACGGAACATCTGACACCGGGTCATCGGCTCTCCCACAGCTGCCACCTTTGCCGCTTCCTGGCACCACAACCCAGGACGGCTCCCTGCCCATTTCGTGGCCGGGCCTGACCAGCGAAGCGCCAGGTGCAGACAACTCTGACGTTCCACAACCCACCATCGCCCCCAGCTACTCCGTCCTTCACGCTTGCCTGGTGCTAGGTGGCGACGTGCCCTCGTGTGTAGCCCAGGCTGAGGTGTATGGCCAGCTCCTGCACGAACACAAGCAAGGCGCCTCACAAGGCGCCACGCCTGAGGACTCGACCCCATCGGATATCGACGTCATTCAGCAGCTTCATCCTTTCGCTCAGATTCTCAGCATACCCGGCGTTGCCTTAGATACTCTAGATGACGGAGAAGCTCAGATAAACTCTGTCCTCGAGAAAATTCCCGTAGATGATCCAGCTTCCCTGGTACAAGGTCAGATCATCAGAGACTTCTTAGAAAAACAAAATTCAAGCTTGCCAATGATCCATCAAATTTTACATAAAGTTAATTCCATTAAAGATTCTTTCGCAAACTCTCAGGTCTCTCTGAGCGAAAATGAGGAAGCTGCCACTCCCCAGCAATATCTAGCCGATTACAGTACCTTTGAGGGCAAGAACGGAAGTCATGTTCTACCGGCTTATTGGCATCAACTGGCCAAAGACACTAACAGGTTGAATCAGGCGGCAGAGTCAGTCCCTGTTCTACCTGATGAAGTGGAGGGCACAGAGGAGAGGCCACCGCAAGCACAAGACTTTGAGAGAGACCCCACAGTGGAAGGCTCAGTAGTAAAACATACTTCAGTTGCGCAGTACGATCACCAGACCGATACAGAAGCACAGGAGGTCCTTGAGGAACCACAAAACCCTCAGTTCGTTCCAGGTGAGGAAACTCAAGCCAACGATGACGTTAACCGATTAACCCAGTGGGACGCTGGAACCGTAACAATATCCCCGACAGACGCACCAAATGACGTAACGACGATGGCAGCAGAGAAGGAGGTGGAGGAAGACAACATTTTATCACAGGCGAGTCCCAGTGAAGAAAACCAATTATCCCTCGTGACACACAACGACAACGCCCTTCCTGCTGCCGCTCCGTCGCAGCAAGAACCCCCTAGCGAGCAGGCGACGGCAGACAACACCCTAGACAATACCATGTCACCTCTTGTCGCTCCCCCTGTACAAGACACCACAGAAGAACCACTCGTCGACGACATATCCACATCAAACCAAGAAAGTGGCCCTCACACTTCAGAAAACCAGCTCGCTGTTTCGGAACACGAACCAAACGACAACGAAGATGACCCAGGGATCGAACCCGACGTAGTTCAGGCCGCACCACTTCTCCTTGAACTTCTTCTCAATGGCGGGAAGGATGAGCAGGAGCAGACGGAGAGCACGACTGAGAGGGATCTACGCGCCCAGCTAATTAAGAAGCTCTACCCTCATGCCGAGATCCTACCAGTGAAGCCAAACAGGTTCTTCAGACAACCCTAGTGATAGAGAGAGAGGTGGGGGGGGGGTGGAATTATCAAGTAACATGCTGAGAGAGAGAGAGAGAGAGAGAGAGAGAGAGAGAGAGAGAGAGAGAGAGAGTGAGTGAGTGTGTAAGTGTGTGTGTGTGTGAGTGAGTGAGTGAGTGACTGACTGACTGAGTGTGTGTGTGTGTGTGTGTGTGTGTGTGTGTGTGTGTGTGTGTGTGTGTGTGTGTGTGCGCGTGTGTGTGTGTGTGTGTGTGTGTGTGTGTGTGTGTGTGTGTGTGTGTGTGTGTGTGTGTGTGTGTGTGTGTGTACATTACATTGGAATTTCAAACAAGATCGTTTGTAATTAGACACGTGAAGAAGCTGTCAGATCAACACTCTGTCTACTACTTTCTTCCTTTTACGCCCCAGGAACAAATTGCCGCATATTTCTAGCAAGTACTTCCCACTCCTGTTTATCGTTGCTGTTGTAACCTGAGACGAAAGACGCTCAAAGCAATTACTGGACGAGAGTTTAGGGCTGCTGTCACTGGTGCATTGAAAACGTTTCGAAATTGTCAGAGCTTGCATTTATATTGAAAAAAAAAATCAACAGTAATTAAACTGGTTAGAATCTAGATGCACTAGATTAGAACCGCAGACAGCAGATCTAATTTCAACTCGTCATATGAACATGAACCCAGGACTGCTGGCGAAAGCTGCCCTTCTTCCGCAACCGACTCTTTTCTGGGAATAGGAATGACTTGGAAGGACGTTTGTACAAGCAGGCAGTTCCACCGCCTGACCATATGGCCACAACGTGCAGGTTTCCCATTTTAGCATCCCTTAATCTGTAAAGCGTTATTTACCGAAACTATGCGTCAATTCGAAGTTAGTGAATTCTCTGCAGGCTTTATCAAATCGCGTCAAAACCCATTGAGATCTAGCAGAGTTGGTCAACAATAGCCTACTCAAGCGCTTTGGAATCTTGTCTCATCCGTTCGAAACTCTGTATGTGTTGAGGGATTTTTTACCTTGACTATAACTATATTAAGATGCTGGAATCGGAGTCTTCAGTAATTATTCCCAGTGTATTCGTTCAGGCAATGTGTTCCAGTTTTGTAGTCTCTTCGCTCAGGTGTTTCATTCTATACTTAAATTTTGCTACAGTCAAATGATTTTATTCAGTCAGGAGTGACTTTTCCAATTAGATGGCTTAGATATAGCTTTCACTTACTCTTCCCCACGAGAGGTCTTTTTTAAAGATGAATAAAATCGCCTGTAACATGAGTATAATTGTCTGTAACAAGAATAAACCATACAAGTGTCATGCAATCCATCCTTGGTTGACAAACGTAACTTTGATTGCCGAAAGGGGATAGCCACTCTAGAAAGTGATATGGGCAAAGCACCAGAAATATCCCTGGATCCGCCCCTGTAATCTATATGTTATTCATCCCAATAACAAGTAATATTATTCAGCTTAGGAGAGTGCCCTAATGGTGACAGGGCTAATGAAGGCCGTATTTTACCCATCCAGTTCGAAGTCTCTCAGTTGCATAAGGTCGTCTCGGAGTAGCAAGAATGAAACATAAAATTCCTCATCAGATTGAAAGTACTGACCCTCTCACTGGAATGACGTCTTGTGTCTTTCATTCTTGTTGCTACCAGAGGATTATATTCATATCGGGAAGACTTTTTCATAGTTAATGTAAAGAACAGCGATAATAATCATACTGTTTGCACTGACTTCTTCATTATGCTGACTTCTGTTATATATTTTAGTCTTTCTACAACCTGATGATAATACTAAGCATTGGAAAGACCCCTACTATTATTTTACGTTAAAGGCAATTGTAGTAATCCCTACAGAATAATAATTATTTCCAAAACGTTAAAAAATCATCTGGAGGTAGCAGGAATTAGCTAGAATTAAATATCATCGAAGCGGAGTAGTTTTTGTACAGTCACGGTCAATAAATTCTCTACACTACGTGGGTTCCGAACCACCGAAGCAAGATTCCAACACATTTATAGCTGACCACTTTACCAAGGTTTCATTAAGTTCTGGCACTTAACTGGTAAGGTGAAGGTTAGCTCATCAATAGCTTGTTGTGTTCAGACACTGTTTTAGTATGGAGTAGACTAGTTTTGCAAGATGTAGTTAATGTTTTGACACTCCTTAGCCATGGTGTAGATTAATTTAGCAAGGTGTAATTATGTTCTGATACTGTTTTGACATAGTGGAGATTAGTTCAGCAAGGGTTCGTTATGTTCTAACGTGATTTGGTGTGGTGCAGATTAGTTTTGCCAAATTTCGTTGTTCTGACACTGTTTCGGTACGGTGTAAATTAGCTTAGCAAATCCTCATCCCCTGATAACACTCTTACATTAGGTTTTGGCACGATATTGGTAAGGTGGACAATAATTTGACAGGTTTTGGTATGGAGCTGATTCATTTAGCAGGTGTGAATTAACCTGGCAAGAGCTGATTATTTTAGCAAAAGTAGATTAGCTTAGGAAGAGTGTATTAGTTTTGCAAGTATGGATAAGGTTATCAAGAATGGATTAGTTAAGCAAGAGTGGATTAGTTTAGCAAGTGTGGCATAATTTATAGAGTGAATTAGTTTAGCAGGAGTGGATTAGTTTAGCAAGAGTGGATAAGTTTAGCAAGAGTGGGTTAACTTTGCAAGACCCATTAATTTTAGACATGGTTTCAAGATGGTACACAGGAAATACTGACTGCAGCTGTACGCGTCCTGGAGAAGGCCGCTTGTACGTGTGTACTGGTTCGTGATTGTGTTAGCACGTGCCTGATTGTGTGTGTGTGTGTGTGTGTGTGTGTGTGTGTGTGTGTGTGTGTGTGTGTGTGTTAGGGTTTTGTGTGTATTTTAAGGTTGGGATCAATGTGCGAGTGGATGTAACATGTACACGAGGCTGGTGCTTGTGTGAATATGTGTGCATGTGTTTATGCGTGTGTGTGCGTGTATTTGTGCGTATGTGTCGGTGTGTTTGTGTGTGTGTATGCGTGTGCTTGTGGGTGTGGCTTGCGTGCGTACGTGAGAGGCTAAGGAGGGCGTCTGCAACACACTTATTCATTAACGCGTTCACTGGGGCTCCACAGCCCGTCTCCATGCAGTTCAACACTCCACCCTTCACAGATGCCAATTTTGCCATTTTTTTGTCACTTTAAGCTCGTAATGGTAACTGGCTTAAATTTGGAGTAAACTAACTCATCGCTACTGGTATTTAGTTCATTTTTCTCGTAAATGAACTTGCTAATGTTTCCTAACCTCATTTTACCATGTTTGTCATATGCTCGTAATCTTAATTAGACTAAAGTCAGATTAGCTGAACCATCCTTCCGTCGGTACAGTTATTCTTCACAGTGACTGAATTCGCTAAAGTCGCCCACCCAAATTTCGTCACTTTTACGTAAATTTAGACTTGTTAGGTTAAACAAGCCTAAAACCGGACTGGTCTAACCAATCTCTTTGTCAATCTGGCTGTCTTTGTGGCATTTTAACCCACCTATTATGCTTAGTTTCCTTCTTCACGGTATTTTTGTAAAATCCCATTATTATTTCAATTTAATATTTCCTTAGCCAACTTCATGTTCAATTTTATTTTTATTTAGTAATGATAACGTTTTTTTCTGTTAAATAGTACTTAACTCTCTTCATCCGATATAATAATTATATTGATAACAGCAGTAGTAGTAGTATTCCATTATGAAAATAGATTATAGTATTGACCAATGGGAATAGTAGATAGCTACTGAAAACACAAAAGCATTAGATCACAGCAGCAGTTTTCAATTAGAAGTAAATATTTTAGTACATGCCACAAGCCAAACATTCCTGGTGAATAATAGCTATTGTTACTGTATACTCTTGCGGTAATACTGGCAAACCTGTAAGCCACACTGTTAGTACGTGAACAGTAGCTTAACGTTTAATCTGTGTTAATACTCTGTGGGCTGTGTTTGACGTGGATTTCTAAGACTCTCTTACACCTCTTCCCAAGCGAATTATTTTGACCATTAATCTTAGTGCTGTCACGTACATCATATCTTAAATATATCGTAGGTTTGATATATGCAAGGGAATATTAACTTGCAGTAAGCTAAAACAAACTAATATGGAATAGGTGCTAAGGGAGGTTATATACGCCACGAAAACACTTCCCCTCGTTCTAGAGAGTGACTTGTGTTCCTTCGTAATAAGGCTCTTTCTGCACTTGCTTTTCCTTTTATTTGATTTAGCGCGCCAGAGCAGAGTTAAATTTTATCTTTCGTATTTGCAGTTTCTTCTCCAGTATCCTTTGACTTGATTCAGTGTGTCAGAGTGGAATTACAGTAAGGCTGTGGTCCCTCGTTTTCGATGTCTTCCTTCTTGTACCACTCACTCTTATAAGCTGATTTAGTTTGTCAGAGTAAAGACTGTATTTATTTGTGTCTGCTTTCTCGTATTAGATTTACTTATTATTTGGGTTGCTGTGTCATAGTAAGGTCTGTATTCCTTCATGTTCTAAATTCTTTTTCTTGGATCACTTGTTACAGCGATTTAATTCATTGTTTTAGCTTATAAGTTAGGAGTTAGTGCCTGTAATCTGTAATTCAGACATAATTTAACTTGATGTGACCAAGTTTTGCTAAGTATGTGTTCTTTTATGTTCAGAACCCCTTCTTTTTATTAATTAATTTAATGTAATGGTGTATGAGAGTAGTGCAACTGAGGGGTACTTTGCAACCTGCGACTTAGAAATGATTTAGTGTTTCAGGGTTAACTCCGTGTTTCTTATATATTCAGTGTCTGTCTCTCTCCCAATCAATTGCTCTTATAATATAATTGTGTCAGTGTAGAATTAAGTGAGGGGATTGTGTCTGTAACCTGCAATTCAGACATCGTCCTCAATTACCGTCACTTGTTGTACATGATTGAGGTGAGTGATGTCTTCTTCAGCAGGCCTGGAGAACAGCCGCATGTGTGTGTGTGTTATTATATCATTAAGTTAGTTGTTACTGTGTGTTCTAATTTATTCATTGTTACGGTTAATTTATATATCGATGCCACATAATTTTGTAATGCTTATGATTATGTTGTGTATATTTCTTTCCTCCATAATAATTTATTCTTGTATATAAGATACGTAGACTAAATGTAATTAATCTTTATTTGTTTATTCGGATATAGTATTTACGTACCATTAAAGGTATGAAGCAGATAACGAAGAGTTTTGTCCACTAACTTTTTCCTTGAGCTTTACTGATCTAGTTTTTCGAGTACGACAACAATCTAAAACTATATCATTCGGCTGAGAGAAGTCTCTATGAATCCATAGGGTTGTTACGACGTCCCCTGAGTTCACTGACGATTCTTACTAGGCTGGGGAGGAGAACTGGGTAAAGATTTCAATTTCGTTAAAACAGACTTTACAGATCTACCATAAGACAAACCGACGTGTAGTAAAACCCCCGCTAATACCAATACACCAGTCTTGTATGAGAGAGCTCTAGTATGTATTCAATATGGAAGGTGGGTGTTAGCGCCGAAGTGGTGACATGTGGAGGTGAGGTACGTAAGAGGACTGCTGGGTCTCAAGGAACAGACTGTTAAGCGTTTTCCCAGAGTCGTACAAATAAAGAAAATGATTAACACCATACAGTTTCATTCTTATAAGCAAAGTCTCTCGGTACAAAGCACGGAAGAATGAAACATCCCAGAGGATCTGTGGCTTACTATTCCTATGGTTCTCTGCGTTCACATCTTGGTATGTGCTTACGTCTTTTTCCCATGTCTGTCAGTAATCTTATTTTCATTATTTTGTAGAGGCAAAGCGGTGACAGGCAAAGGTATGTAACAGGCACTTGTGCTGGGTCTCAAGGAATAAACTGGACTGAGTCGGTAACATAAAGGAATAAAAATCATCGAAAGTTTGTTTGCCATTCTGGGTGTAGATTATTTTGGTCATGCGTTAGGTATCCATGACAAGTGCAAACAAAGCAGCGAATGTGAGGATGCAGCATTGTGCGATAGTGGCGGAATTGTTTACACTAGTGTCTCAAGAACCAGGGAGCAGTCACTGGAAGATCTATACCAGGAATGTTTTCTTAATCTTACATATTCCATATAGTTTTCTTTGTAGTAGATAACCTAAGTAAACCTAGACTGTAACCTTCGTAAACCACAAGTGGCATGTAAACATTAAGCCGAGTTAATGTCAAAACTAAAATTATCACCTAACAATCTCTCACCTCGACACGACATTAGCATAATAAAGCACAGTCCATATGTGGTTGTTATGATGTAGTTTCACCTTGTGGCCAGCCTGTTTGCCCTCTGTCTTCCTCTTGAATACAAAGCGGATCGGAATACTGCAAAAAATCTTCTGAAAAGACGTTGATAAGAGGGTTGAAATTATTTGGGCATACGAGAGTAGATATTCCGATCTAACCAGTATCTGAGAGAAATGCTAAAGCTGATCTCTCGTTCGGTGAAAGCCCCATATTTCATCATCATCATCATCATCAGCAGCAGCAGCAGCAAGAGCAGCAGCATCCTTAACCTGCATTCCAATAATAGACAACGTGAGAGGGCTACAGAAGCAGGAACTGGAAGGCACAATGGCAGGAGAACTATCAACAGTGTCTAGTGAAATAAGTCATACATCCTTTACCTCATCATTCAGACCTTCAACACTTGTAAATATAAACTTATTCATAACGTCAGACTAACATCATTCTGTTGACTGCCAAGTTAAAATAAAGAGTGTAATAATGCTATTCTGTAAAGCAGTCCGTAATATATTCTTGAACATTTCTGAACTCACTGGAGAAAGTTTGCTTACACAGAAAGCAAAATGACAAATGGAACTTTTACGTCTGACTCTTAATTGTAATGCGGGTTGGAGTAACGGTGGCGAAATAAAGGCAAGGCCGCGTTGTATTGTTCCAGTGTCAACAAACTGCAGCGTTGGAGGAGTCTCGGTGGCCGCGTTTTTGAGTGTTTGTACGTGGGATGAAGTGGGTGGTAGATCTTAGTCTCCTAGCCTCGCCTCACATCACATACACGTATCATTTCGCATTCATACTGTACTTGGTATACATATGTGTTTGTCGTCACGGATAAAACTTGGGATCAAACACACACACATACATACATGCTTACACAAACACACACAAGCACAGACACTCATTCACTTATTCACTCAATTAAGCAGGCACACACATATACATACACGCTTGCACACAAACACACATACTCGTTCACTAACTCATTCACTGTCTAGCATACACACACACACACACACACACACACACACGTACACATTAGCGCGCAAACATACATACACATTCACATACAAGCATAAGCACATACAAGTAAGCACACTTGTACACTCTCTCTCTCTCTCTCTCTCTCTCTCTCTCTGACACACACACACACACACACACACACACACACACACACTATTGACTCTAGTGATGCTGCGAGTGTGAAGGCTTCTTAAGGTCACGCTGCCCCGATTCAAGACTTACAGGGAGCCAAGACTGACCTGTATAGTCCCTTCCTACCCATAACACCTTCAGGAACAGCGACTGAGGAGAAAAGCATCCCGACATTCTCTCTGACTACAACACAGAACCATCGATGTGCAAATTCAGGTCCCTATTTAAGTTCTGTCTAGCAGCTTCACATTGCAGCTAAAATATCACTACTCCTTACGCCAGAGAACTGAGCCGTCCCCGCAGAGCACAAGATACAAGGATGCAGTATACGAACTACCCCGCATTTTAGGGTAATCAAGTCACATGACCCCACTACCTACATCCTCGGTTGATTTAATAACAGTAATATCTTTTCTGTTTAAGTGATTTGACATTATTGCATCTAAGTTGTTTCATATCGCCCGACAGATACCAGAAATAGATAAAAACCATCCACCTTCGGAATGAAAGACACGCTATAATCTCTTGCCAAACAGAATTTCTTATAGCTGAACAAAAGGCGCTTGATACCGACTCATAAAATATTTTGTTCTTTTAGTTCGAGGACATCTTATATCTTATTGGTGCTATCTCAGAGCAAGTATACTAACCTTAGGAGAAATTTTTCGAACTGGGGGTTAGATGTAGCCTCCTTTAACCTTCTGTACCAGAGATCTTTCCTAACTTGAATAAAATCTTTCGGAACCAGAATGCATAACCTATGGCAATACGTCCAAATAAAGAAAGGGTTTATTGTTTCTGAATTCTTGATGACGACCTCTCTTCAACTTCGGACAGTCCCCTGTTACTGATGGGGTTATTGAATTCTACTGTAATATCTGACACCTCCACTTCGAAAGCATCTCCTAACCTGCATGAATTAGTCTGGAGGTAGCAAGAATGAAACAAAGAATACTGTACACCTTGGGAGTGAAAGTGTTAAAGATCTCTGGGCAACTAGCTGGATGGGAGTTAATGAAGTCTATAATTAAAACCTCCAGATTGAGAATTATCTCCTAAAGTGATAACCTGTCTGTTGGCTGCAAAACTAGAGTGAGAAATGAGTCATGCGAGCGAAGGTGTTAAGGCTGTCTGGCCAACTAGACGGATAGGCTACCGGTAACTGGACGTAGACATTCCTGGCGAGAAAGTCCAAATATTCCCACAGCGGTCCCGAGTTCCTGTCGTGGTGGTGGTGGTCCTACTGTGATGTAGTGGTGGTGTGGTGTGGTGTTGCGGTTGCCTGGTTGTTGTGTGGTAATGTTTTGGTGTTGTTATTCCTTAACGATGTGTGGTGTTGATGGGGCTGTGCTGGGTTACGGTGTGGTGTGCGGCATTGTGTGGTTTCTCGGTGCGACGTTATAAATACTTGACTCTTCTGTCGTCTTATGATACTGTGATGTGGTGCTGTGTGACATTGGTATGGTGTGGTGTTGTGTTTGCGGTATTGTTTATGGCACTCGTCTAATGTTACGATATGTTGTAGTGTTGTGTGGTGTTATGTTGTGGTATTGTGTGGTGCTTGATGTGACCTTAAAATGAGATGATTTTCGTCAGAATGTTGCAGTTGCTTGATATTTTTTTATTATCTAATTGTGGTGTTCTGGCGAATTTATTGTAGTTTTGTGGTAACCCGGTTGTTGTGTTATGTTGTGTTGTGGCTGTGTGATAATGTAGTGGTACTGCACAGTGCTGTGTTATGATGTGGTGCTATATAGGTTTATGGCGTGTTCTGATGTCATGGATGTTGTGTGTGATGCTATGTTTTGTTGTGTTGTTATTTTGTGATGCTGTTTTGCGTCGTTGTGTAGTGTTATGACGTGCTGTAGTGACCTGAGTGTTGTATTGCACGTTGCTACAGTCGCATGGTATAGTGGCTGTGGAGTCGTGATGTGATCCTGTGTTGTGCTGTGTGATGATGTTGTGGTGTTTTTGTTTCCATGGTTAAGTGTTGTGGTGCGGTATTTCCTGGTGCTTGAGGTGTTGCATGGTGGTTGTGGTGGTGTGTTGTGGTATTACTTGGTGTGGTGATTGTGGTGTTGTCTGGCGTGGTTGTGATTGGTGGTTGTAGCGTGTTTTGAAATTGTGTTACGAATTTTGGGTGCGCTTTGTTACGGAGTTGTGTTCTGTGGTGTTGTATAGTGCTGTGTTGTGGCGTGTTTTGTAATAGTAGTGTGTTTTGGCGTTGTGTGGTGATGTGATACGTTGTTGCTTGTGCTGCGTTAAGTTTTTTCATTGTTTCTGGGTGTTACGTGTCGCTTAGGTGTGGTGCTGCATTACTATGTTGTGTTATGGTGTTGTGTTTTATTGTGATTTGGTATTTTATGGTGCTAAAACGAACTGGTTGTCGTGTTACATGCCCCTATAGTCACCTGGTATTGTGGTTGTTGAGCTGTGTTATAGTGTTGTGGTGTGTTGTATGGTGTTCATGTGGCGTGGTCTTATTGTACCATGGTACCCTAGCTGATATGGTGTTATGGTGACTTGATTGTTATAATACACGTCCCTGCAGTCGCATCGTATTGCTGTGGTGATGTTATGCTGCTTTACTTTATTGTGCTGTTGTGTGGTGTGGCGATGTCATGACCCGACTGTTGTGTGGTGCTTTGGTCCGAATCTTGCAATGAGCTTTTTGCTGTGTTATGTCATGATGTTACTGTGATGTGATGGTGTATTGAAATTGACCCAGTTGTTGTGTTGCATGGACGTGTGTTGCATTATGCGTGGTGTTGCATTATGCTGTTCTGTGTTGATGTGATGATCTGCCTGATGCGTTGTCGGATGTTTTGTTGTGATGTTGTGCTATGACGTTGTGTTTAAATGTTGTGTGGTGCTGTGATGATATGGTTGGTTTGTTGTGATTTTGTTATGATGTGCTATTGTATGCAGTGGTGATGCAATGGTGGGTTGTGCTGTTATGGTGTGTTGTGTTGTGTTATGTAATGTTATGATGTTTGGTGATGTGATGACCTGTCTGTTGTGTTGTGCTGTGGTGCTGTGTGTTGTTACTGTTGTGTTGTTCTATAGCGTTCAACTATCATGTTCTGGTGTTCTGCTGCTGCTTGCCTTTTAGTTGTGTTGTGTTCAGTGGTATTCTTTGATAACTGAGGTTTTGTGATAACTATAATAACCTTACTCCAGTGTTGTGGCGTCTCGATGACCAGGCCTCTCTCGCGTTGTGTTGTGTTGTGGTTTTGAAATGACCTGGATGTGTGTGTGTGTGTGTGTGTGTGTGTGTGTGTGTGTGTGTGTGTGTGTGTGTGTGTGTGTTATAACAACCTGACTTGTGTTGTGATATGGTGTTGTTATGATCTGAGGTGTTGTGCTGTGTTGCTGTAATTGTAGGAGTGTAGATTGTTGCTGAAGTGGAACTGTGATCTTTTCTGTTTTGTTTTGAAACACACACACACACACACACACACACACACACACACACACACACACACACACACACACACACACACACACACACACACACACACAAGTAGCATTGAACACTTGAGACATTTTGAGACAGTCTGCTATCTGGTAAACAAACTTGGGACACAGTTTTAAAGGGTCTTGATTCCTCTCCTGTACTTACTGTATTCGCCTACTCAAGAAACATGCTTTCCTAGATACGGTGGCTTCTGAATTTCTTATAAATTTATGTGTGAATTAAATTATATCAATCAGTGTTGACGATAAAGTAAGTTTCACATGTCTGAAACTCCTGCTTTTTGTGACCGACTCTGTGGCTTGCTCCCAGGGCCATTCTTTGTTTCAATCATTTGCTCTAGTCCAGCTTTCTCACTATTGCGCCCGGGATCAGCCATCGGGCCAAGTTAGCCAAAATGTTTATTTTAGAAATGTCACGTGTAGACTGGGTCTAAAAGGCATGTCCATAATATAGACTGAGTAGAGAGGGGAAGGTAATTATCCAAGGGAATGTGTCCATTATGTCTTGGGCCACTGCCCCTCCACAGACGCCTCAGAAAGTTGAAGTGATAGGAGACTGAGATCGGAGCTGAAGAATCTCTCTTTTTTAATTACTGGAGTACAGGAGCCATTTAGGACGGATAACTCAAGTGAAGACCCAACCCTAACTCGGTCATGTAGTACGAAAAAACACATTAAAATTAAAGGTGTATGTCTATGGACCAAAGTTTTATAACAGAAACAAGTAGCATTTACATTTATTTGATTTATTCATTTATTTTTTTTTCGTAGGATGTGGGGCGTAATCCCTTCCCCCATCTTCGGCAGACCATTGATTACTTATAATGCAATAATGATGCCGTTTACCAGAACATATGCAACAGCTGTCTTACATAAATTTTATCATATCGCTATTGCAATGACAAGAATGATCTGTTATTAAAACAAACATAAAAATGTATATTGATTTGACTGCTTAGATGGAATGTGGTTAGTCAGACAACAATCACGCCTTCCTTTCCCGAGGTGCTAGATCCGGTCCTGAGTAGACTCAGTTCCTGTTGGTGATAATGTTGTGGATCTGATTTTTTTTTTCTTTATTTGGGCTCTTTATTTACCATTCAGTACAAGCTCCAATACTCAGGGGAACACTGTCCCTGAAGGCCAAGCAGGGAAGGGTGCATGAGAGCAGGGAAAAAAAAAAAAATCTGTATCTTAGGGCATAGAAGGTATAAAGTAATTATCATTACAAGCACAATAATGAACAAAGACATGCAGTGATACATACATGGTACACAGTTGTTACAATAATTATCATTTCATGTTTTGAGATGAGTAAAGTGGTACATAGATACACACGTATGTACAGTACATACGTATGCAAAGAGAGGCACATATGCACACATACCTATACGTATATATCTGTACATATATGTATATATTTACGCACATGTAGCCATAGACATACTGCATGTAAAGGACAGGTAGGCATGTATAAAGATATGGGTATGTGTACAGGCGTGCATAAATATAGGCTACATATGGAACATGGTCTGAAGAAGAAAAAATAACATTGGTCCCTCTCAATGTTAAATTTTCTTTCTTTTCTGCTTTTATTCATTTTCTTTAAATTTTGAGGGTCAACTCGTGGAGATTCTGCGATGAGGGACCTTGCTTGGCCTTTAGAGACAATTTTCTGAAGTGTCGGGGATTGTACTAAATGATAGATAAAGGAAAAAAAAGAAAAGAAAAAAAAGCGGTCAGCTATCTTCGTAGATTGTACTTTCAGGTTCAGATGATCAGGGGGATGAAAACGTAGGTTGTCTCCAAGGATTTTTCATGTGATTCATTCACATTTTGCCTCTTTAAAAACCACACTTTGCTGTGATACCCTGTCTCTACCCCTAGCAATTATTGGGTACGGTGACAGCATTATACACTGGACTATAATCATCATAAAATTGCAACAGTTTCGATCAGACTTGAACACTCTCCTGGAACAATAGATCCTCCACCCGGAAAACCTGATAGCATAGAGGAAGATGCATACTTATGTTCCTTCTCTAATCTCGAGAGAACTGAGTCGAAATTGGGGAGAAATTATGTTATTTTCACAATAAGCACAACTCCAGCATGTGGGTACCATGTTTCACTGTGACCAAATCATGGAACAGATATCAAGACACAATGAGGGACAGCATGAGAAATATTTTGTGTGTGTGTGTGTGTGTGTGTGTGTGTGTGTGTGTGTGGTAGGGACGAGACCAATAATGTGTGGTTTGTGACAAAAATGGATGACGCATTCGCAATAAATTCACTAGTTGCTTACTGATTGAGAATACCTGTTAACTGTTGAATGAGAGAGTTGATTTTTAAGTAAATGGATATGAGTGTGTAGACAGGCGGATACTACATTAAACTCAAGAAAAACCGCCTGGCTTTAGCAAGACTCCGATAAATGAAAGACGTCATAATACTTCACTGATTAAATATTGAGAAATGAAAGGCTTAGACATGACCTCATCTATCAGCAGCCACATACGGACCACTGTTAAACAAAATATGTGGTCAGTTTGCGTGCCACGTTGCAGAGCTCTTGTGGTATAGGGGTTGGAGAAGCCATACACGCTTGCCACTCAACACGAGTATTAAAAAGTACTTTAATTTTTTTTCTGTTTTAGTCTTTTTGGCAGAATGAGGGCTATTCTCTCTCTCTCTCTCTCTCTCTCTCTCTCTCTCTCTCTCTCTCACACACACACACACACACACACACACACACACACACACACACACACACACACAAATGCAAGGTCAGTTTTTCCTGCGCAGCTGGTAGGAGCTGGGTATAAAATTTTCCGTTTGTCAATAATCACGAGGAGGAGAAATTCGTTTCACTGAATTGTGGGACCAAATTAATACACTTTCTTTAGCTTCAAGTGGTGAGTAAGAATACTTTCTTAAACTTTTATCTTCATTCTTTTAGCTACCAAACATTTATCAGCTAAACAGGAGAGGATATTATACTGAAAAATTACTAAAAAGCATAATGGACTCTGAAAATGTTTAAATAGAATAGAGACTGTTGAATCTGGTAATAATTCTATATAAATACTTTTCATTGAAACCTAGACAATTGGATACCACACACACAGACAAACAAATAATCAAACGTTCCGTCTCAGGTCCATCAGAGATATAACGTCAAGATTCTCTCGTGTGAATTCCGTAACATTTTGACCCACATTTTTGTTAACTTATACGAAAAAAGGAAATAGTTGGTTGTAATATATGTAATTGTAGTTTATAACTCTCTTATGAGAAATAATCACAAGCATCCCTCAAAAACTGGTGGCTAAGTATGGTATGCATAATTAAAAATAAAACTACATATATCCCTCTAATGGAACGCGTGACCCATCGGTAACATTAGTTTGGATATAGTGCTGTATTCTACGCGGCATACAAGACCCCTTAGCACATCTTTCTACATTTACTTTGAACATTATGTCTAGCTGTCTCCTCTGTGTTAATTATATCGGTTTAATATTGACACAGTTTGCCTCAGTAGCATAAATTGGGATATCAAAGCGTTGCGTGCAAAATAAATCATTGACGAGGAGGTGTTACGAAGTCTCCGACGCCATTTAGAATACGACACCAAGAATCGAAGGCTTGTCATTCATCCCAGTCGTTTGTTCGACCAGCATGTACAATGGGGAACGATTTTTTTTTTTTTTTTTAGAGAGAGAGAGAGAGAGAGAGAGAGAGAGAGAGAGAGAGAGAGAGAGAGAGAGAGAGATTCAGTGTTTACAATATTGCTTCGAAGGATCCGTAACCATAAAAACATAGGGGTGTGAGTATGAAGCTTCGGAGTTACCACGGCAGGGCGCGTCCACACGTTCCCTCGAACATATGTTGGCAACACAGCTGGCAACATGTTTGGGTACATGTATGTAGCAGTATTTGGACAGATGTATGCAAACATGTTTCAGTGCAGCTTCGAACACTGGCAGCATTGGCGATGGGATAAGTGTGTCCATACCAGGCAGCTGAGACTTCATCATGATGTTGCCAACATGATCTGGACGCTGCTGTTCCCAACATTTTTGCGGCATGTTCGTTACTGTGTTGCTTACATGTTGCCAGCACTTGCTCAAGCACACGTGTGGACGCACCCTTAAATCATCTGGTTGATGTAAGTTCAGTGTTTGCCAGGCTGCTTCAAAGGTATCGTATTCATAAAACTAGAGGAATGCGAGTCAAGATGCCTCGGATTTGCCGCATAGATTTTCCAGTGTTACTCCAGAGATGGGCATGGGTTCACTGTTTGCTTGTGTTTGTTGGGAGTGAAGAAAATTACGGTAGATCTGTAACAGAAGGGAGGCGTGGCTGAATCGGTAGAGAGGCGGCTTGCAGTCCTAATGGACCCAGGATCGAATCCCGGCTGGGGCAGGGAACAGTTTAAGGATTTGAATTTCCTAAAAAAGCAGACTTTCCTGATCTACCAGATGACCCGCCGACATGTCATAAAAGTACGCCCGCTAATACCAATACACCAGTCCTGTATGAGACAGCCCTAGCATGTATTCAATATGGACGGTGGGTGTTAGCGCCGAAGTGGTGACATGTGGAGGTGTAGGAGGACTACCGGGCCTTGGGATAGGCTACTGCCCCCAAGAAATAGGCCCTGAGCCTTTGCCCAGAGTCGGACACGTAAAAAAAAAAAAAAAGTTACAAAAATTAATACATAATTAAAAAACTGAACTATAATGAGAAGTATATAAGTGTGTAATTAGGGAACATGAAAAAACGCAGAATAATATTAAACTTAAAAGATAAAGTGAAAAGAAAAGGAGGTACTGGGCAGTCATCTTCAGTCAGTTGAATGAAATCATTTGGTGGTAGCCACATTAAAATACCTGCGTGAGTACCTAGGCTTTCCAGTGTTTAGGAACAAAAGCAAAGGCTGTGAACTATAACTGAGGGAGAATATTAGACAACTTATGCGCGAACTGAACACGGTGAATGAAATGAAAGACGAAAAAAGATCCACTAAAGACGATAGATTAAGGAAGAAAATGCTCACAAGGCTGAGTGTGACTTAGAGGACATGAGGATAGAGAAAATGTTGGAGAATTACTGACTCGAGATATTATTTAAGAAAACGCGAGTCAGTGGCATTTATTATTATATAAGAGCTGTGATAAAACCTAAATGTGCAGAGAAAGAAAATGAAGGCAATGAGGGATAGAAAATAAAGTAGTGAAGTGATAACAACGGAAATATAAGACTTACAAGGACGGTAGTGAAATGAATGGGGTGAATCAGATAATAATTAAAACATCTGAGAGTTAAAAATTTAATAAGAAAGATAAATTCTGTGGTATTCGTAACAGAAGTAAGGATGTGATATAGTTTGCGTTGAAAGAACTGCGCGGAATAATGAAGGGGTGAAGTAATTAGAAAGAAGGAAAAACACACAGAAGATAACTGACATGAACTACAGTGATAATGGAGAGGCGGATGAGAAGGAGAGGTGCGTGGGACAGCATGGAGGTACAGTACGGTGAGCAAGACGTCCCACTTGTGACTGTGTTAGTAGTGTGTGTGACGGCGGAGGAGGTGGAGGTGGAGGCGGTGGTGTGGAATGGCGCGCTTATACTCCCTCGCTGGTGGGATGTGGCTATAAGAAGACAAACTTACACGGCAAAAAGGTAAGAATATCACTATCACTTTTTTTAAGGTTATAAAAACACCGGATAGTTTTTCACCCCTTCGGTCCGATGACGTGTTTTGTATTTTATTCACCCATTTCCTAAAGATTTTTTTTAGAACAGACCTCTAGTAACGAAGACGTTAATGACGAATATATGTAATAACCCTAGTTCGAAAAGTCTGTTGTAAGTGGATAAAAACTGCCTGGAGGTTGTGAGAATAAAACAAATATCATTGGGCTGAAGGGACAGTTTGGCTGCGCAACCTTATTTAAGAATATTACACAAAACAAACCTAACAACTAAACAAACCTACCATAAAAACTAAATACTTTGTCTTTCCTTCTTTGCCAAAGTTAGGACCGAAGAAAGTATCTTTTGTGATTAGGTTAGGTCTTGTTTGGTCTGTGCAACTAAACTTGAATAATTTTCAGCAGGCGTAAATTTTATAAATCAATTTACCATACATATACATATGAATATATATTTACCTCTGCCAACGAAGTTGGAGGAGGTTATGTTTTCACCTATGTTTGTCTGCTTATCTAGACGATATCTCCAAAAGTTCTCAATGAATTTCAGTTAAATTTTGTGAAAGAGTGGGCCATTGGCCAAGCAAGAATTGATTAAATTTTGGGGTGGATCGGGATACCCATGTACTCTACACAATATCCGGATCCGGATCTGTATCCTTTTTAATGGCTGTGACATCGTCGGAGGTATGCGCTCTCTGAGTGATTTCTAGTTTTTTAGAATGTCTCCAATGCTGCCTTTAACTTTAATGGCAGTCCAGTGTGATTAATTATAGCCTCTTGCTCAGTTTTGTTTCTGTGCATGTGTTATCCGGAAGACAGTTCTCTCGCGCAAATTTAGCGAAAGCCTTAGTGCATGACAGGTAGGCAGAGGAGATTGTATAATCGCGATAACCATTGTCTAGCTTGAAAGTTTTGGAACCATATACACACTTTGTTGAAAGGCTAAGTAGGCTATACATCTTGCGTCTATGGACATTTATATGCGTCTATAGACATTTATATTAAGTGTTCGCAAGAAGTGCACAGATATTTCATTATCAGACCAAGACATTAAATGTATCTCATGACCATCGCTGTACGTCCTTAGTCAGCCATTGTTAGCTGAAAATTATAATATATTAGGTACAGTGTTATGAGTGAGGTCAGGGAAGAAGGTGTTGAAGAACGAGGCGCTAAGAATCCCTCCCCCTGCCCCACCGCAGCCTCCCCCATCGCAGCAACCTTCTCTCTAAACAGGCAATGTTTTGTTCATTACACTTCCATTTACTTTTTTCTTCGGTTAGGTTGGAACATTTAAGTTCAGAATACAGTGAATGGTTTGGGGTAACTTAGGAGACTCGTGGTGTTCCCTCTGTCTCTAGAAGAGTGCCTAGTTTAGTTCAACTTTGGTTCATTCATGTCAATTAAGGTTAAGCTTGGATTTTTTAGTTTAGAATAGTTTTCAGCAAGTTCGGTGAGTTGCATGACAGTTACATAGAAAATTGTTTAATACAATTACGGTACGTTTGTTAGATCAGATCAGTTTAGGGAAAGTTTGTTTTTTTTAGTTTAGGATGGGTCTAGTATTGTATGATGTATTTTTTTTTTAATTACTTTCATGGAACTTGTCAAAATAAATACCGCACGGTAGATGATCCACTGTGACAAATGGAAATGTGTGGGAGAGACAAGTTAGAGCTTGAAAATCCTTATTTACTCTAACGCTTAGGCTGAAGCTGGGTTCTGAGTAGCCCGAAACAGAGGAAACAAAAAATTCGAGCTCTAACCTGTGCCTCTCTCTCACCCAACTTTTCTAAATGCAGCACTACTGTACTGTAAGTAGTCGGGTCGAACAGCAGGGTGTCAATGAACAGGGTAATAAGATTCCCCACATTTTTCCACCATACCCCACTCCCACTGCGACTTATATCCTGTTACCTTTGAGAGCCCATGGTGTAAAGTTAGCACACCCACCGAGCAGTACAAAAAAAAAAAAAAAAAAAAAAAGAAGAAAAAAAAAAATCCAGTCCGGGACAAACTCTTGAAGTTTGTTTCCCCGTTTCCTTGTTTACTCGGTAGTATAATTAGGGATGTGGGTATAACATCAAGGTCGTATCGTAGAGGAAGACTAGGGCAGCAGAAACTGTTTGTCTACTTTATCAACGTCATTCAGTTGGTAGGCATTATTATAAACTTTGATACTGAGATGGCAGTGGTTGGGTCATTGTTCTTCGTATTATTTTGATAAAGTTAAACCATTTAAGGTTAAAGTTTGTTGATTCTGATTAGATTAGCTTAAGGTGAAGTAGGAGAATTTTTGGACGGTCTATCAGTTTATAGGATCTTGCTTGGTTTCATAGTTAACTTCTGACTAGTTCACATCAGTTTAGCTGAAGCTTGGTCGATTCAGTTTACGATAATTTTAAGCAGTTTAGGACCAACAGTCCGTCGATAATTAAGAACTGCATTTCTTCAGCCCCCCCCTCCCCCCGCAGCACCTCACATCCACTCACCTGGTAATGACTAGTTGATTTTGTTCTTTTACTTATTGCAGGTTTGCATGATTTTGCTTAGATTAGCCCAAAACTCCCTTGACCAGTTGACTCAGTTTAGGTTAACTTTAGCTAAGTTAGAAAAGTAGGAACTTGGCAAATTAACATCAAAGCGGGAGTGAGAAAAAGGAAGTCGAGGATTATTGCGTCACGTCTTATGTACACCTCCAGCGACCGAGACCCTGTAAGGTGGTAATGAGGTTAGTGACGTGGCGTGTATGTGTTACGGTGGGCGTGGGTGTGTCGCCTGTTAGGTAATGAGTTGCTGGGTGACATAGTCATGGGATTTGACTTTGTGTGTGTGTGTGTGTGTGTGTGTGTGTGTGTGTGTGTGTGTGTGTGTGTGTGTGCGCGTGTGTGTGTGTGTGTGTGTGTGTGTGTGTGTGTGTGTGTGCTGAATGTACAGAGTACACCTGTAAGCTGCATATATAATGTACATATTTGCGTACGATGTAACTGTATTCGTTGTTTTCATGCATTTTCTGTATATACATTTTTCAGTGATCTAATCTTGATATAGACTAGCTGCTCTTTCCTTGAGACTTAACAGGCCTCTTTCGCCCAATATCACTTTTTTTTTTCTTTACCATATATCGCCGTGTTGGCCTTAATACCAACCGACCATTACTTACTACATGCTACTGATGTGTCTCATTCCCTGGTGTAGTGGTATTGGCAGTGTGTGGTATTAGCAGTGCTCCCAAGGAAAATCAGTTAGGGCCTTTTTAACTAAATTCAATTCCTTTAGCCTAAATATTTACTGAATCAGCGTGGGATTGATTTCACGTCCGTCAAGATGGCAGTCCTTTTTTCTACCGGCGAGAAGTGACAGGCGTACACAGCATAACTTATATAGGTGTTACTGCGATACCATACGAAGCTTTTTTCTGTGTGAGTTATTGTTGTGGATAACCGCCATACACGTGAATATGTACCAGGTATATGTGTCATAAACGTCATTTCGTTATAGTTGGCTGAGAGAGAGAGAGAGAGAGGAAGGAAGGAAGGAGTGGGGGGGGGGGAAGGTTAGTGTTAGAGAAGTGGAATAAGATCGGAAATGAAGAAAGATATGGAGAAATTTTGAGGTGAGTCAAGTGACATCTGGGGGAACGGAAGTAGATACGAAGAAAGGGAGAAATAGCCATAGTGAGAAGGGCATAGTCAAAATAACGGGAGGGAAGGGTGAGGGAAAGAGTGACGCAGGAATTAGGAACAGAGAAATTGTTGGGCCGCGGAATCGATGGGAAGAAAAAATGAAATGTAATGAAGGAAGGAAATATGGTGAGATGTCAGGAAAAAGCTGGTGGAGTACAAAAGGAAAACAAAGGAAAGCAAACAGCAAATTATCTAATCGTCCTTTCGAGGCTGTGTGTTATGATATCTATACACCAAAGATAAGGTTAATATTTAAAGAGCGTTTCGCCCTCACCACCACCAAAATACTGAGGTGCAAGAAGGAACGTACAAAGAGAAATAAAGAAACTATTTGAGTGATGAAGTGAGATATAGTGCAGGAAAGCAGAACCTGATGTAGAGAAGAGAAGGGTGGAGGAGAGGAAAGAAGATGTTGGGGAGGGTTAGGGAGTAATGAAGGGGAGGGAACATTGTTGTTGAGGGAGAGAAAAGAATATGTTGAGGTTGATTAGTGAGATGCGGTGAAGGAGGAGGGAACCTGTGGTGAGGAAGATGATGATGGAGAAAGAGAGGGAGAAAAGACTAAAGTAGGAAAGAATCGTGTAGAAAAAAAAAATGTTGGGATGATGAAGGGCAGGGTGAAAAGGGTACAAGATAAGAGTGGGGGAGAGGCGTGTATAAGAAAATTGCTGTGGTGGTGGAAGGCATGATGGAGGGAAGAAGATAAATTAAGGTGAAAGGGTATGTGGTGATGCAGAGATGGAGATGATTTTAAAGTTAGTGAGGTGAGCTAAATTATTCTAATTATGCATACATACTTTTTCATTCCCTAATTCTTAGAACAAACCAATATCCACCCGATTCCGAAGAAAGGAAGTTCCTCTGATCCCTCTGATTACAGACCAATAGCTATCACATCGTCTCTTGGTAAAATATTAGAGACTAATTAATAAGCACATTTTAAACATCTTTAATCCAACAGCTTAATTGGTAATAGACAGTATTATTTTCGTCACGATAGATCCACCGTTGATATGCCGTACTCAATTTCTTAACCCATACCATCCGTCAGTCAATTGACCAACAAGGAGAAACCCATGCAGTAGCCCTTGATATTTTTAAAGCTTTTGACAGTGTATGACGCCATTCCCTGTTATTCAAACTCCCATTCTATCATCTTTTGTTCCACTAATTTCCTCATATTTCAGCAAGAAAAAGATAAAATTACATGATGTATATTTCAATTTCCACTCGATTAATGCCAGCATGCTACCAGGATCAGTCTTGGCTCCAACCCTATTCGTTTCATATGAATGATCTAATGTCTATCGCTCATAATCCCATTAACTCTTATGCAAATGACTCAACACATCACAGTTCATTTACACTTAAAAACGCATTCACAAAATTTAATATCTTTGACTCCCAACTCAGTACAGTCATCTCCATAAATCAAGACTCCTCCAAGAGCACGGAATGGGGACAAAATAACATTGTCCCATTATACTAGGAAATCTAAATACTGTATAGACAAAGTACTACAGACAGATATTGCCTGATTCCTATATTAACCTCAATGTGACCAATATTCCAACCTCTAAAAGTATTCAGATTCTCGGTGTTTTGCTGAACAATGCCCTCAACTGGACTTCTCATGTAAGATCACTTGCTAAAACAGCTTCAGAGAGATTTGTATAATTGCATAGAATCCGTGACTTCTTCACTGACGAGCTATAATTTACAAGTCACGTGCGCTCTCAGCTGGATTATTGCTCACCTTTGTGGAGTGGATGTGGAGAGGTTGCATTCAAACAACTGGACAAAATTCAGAACAAATCTGTAACAATAATTACCAACCCTACAATTACAATGAACTACCTCCCCAACAAATAAGAAGAAACGTTGCTTCTCTTGCATTATTATGCAGATACTTTTATGGTAAATGCTCAGACGAAGTTGTGTCCACTGTGCCACCATTCCATGCATTCCCCAGCGCTACATGGACATCTGGTTGCGCTCCTGATTGGAATATCATACTGCCATATTGTAAAACTTCAACCTATCAGATTTTTTTTTTTCCTCCGAACTGCGTCTCTTTGGATTTCATTTCCCCAGAAAAGTTTCCCTCCAAACTTCAACCTACAGCAATTCAGATCCAACTGTTAGTTTTTTTTTTTTTTTTTTTTTAATGGATGGAGGACACATGTGTTCTGGTGTATGGATTATTTTTTTTATTTAAGTTTTCCTTCCTATGTTCATCTGTTAAAGAAAAGAGGTGGAAGAGGTAAAATCTAGGAGATAAGGTAAGGACGGAGAGATAAACAAAATCAATCGGGTGTATGGAGGGGGAAGTAAAAAAAAAAAAAAATGGAAACTAGGAAAGGCTGGTTGATAAGATGTGTAGATAGGGAAGATGAGATGACGTAAGAAGATGGAACGAAAAGAAGTTGGTAGGAGAATGTTGTTTAGAAATAGACACATGGAAAAAATTTGATAATAACAAGGGGAGTCGAGGTAAGAAAATGATACAGTAATGCAGTTATTTATCAGGCGTAAGGCATTTGGAGGGATAGGAAGAAAACAAAACAATGAGAGTAGAAGATTGAAACAAAAGCTAGGACAAGACTGTAATGCAAAACAGAATACAAATGTAATGGAATTTGTGTAAAACCGATTTTTCATCTCTTTCCTTACGAGATACCACTTCGAAACCCTTTTACTGCAACAGATTTTTGTTTGAGCAGTACATATCCTCGGAGAGCAGAAGAATTAAGATGAAAAAATAAAAGACGAATTGAAAGCTTAATGGTGATTGTACTAAGCGTTATCACTACGATATTCTTTTAAGCAGGTTAATATCGTCTAAAGGTAGGAATCATAAAACATATCAGGTAAACAGTATAGTCTAAGCAATGTAAGGGTGTGTTGGAGGAGAGTAGATTGATCGTAAGGAATGTAGAGCAATAACTTGAGAGAGAGAGAGAGAGAGAGAGAGAGAGAGAGAGAGACAGACAGACAGACAGACAGACAGAGACAGAGAGACAGAGAGACAGACAGACACAGACAGACAGACAGGTAGACAGACACAGACAGACAGGTAGACAGGTAGACAGACACAGACAGGTAGACAGACAGACAGACACAAATAGGTAGACAGACACAGACAGACACAAATAGGTAGACAGACACAGACAGACAGGTAGATAGACACAGACAGACAGGTAGACAGACAGACAGACACAAATAGGTAGACAGACAGACACAAATAGGTAGACACAGACGGACACAGATAGATAGACAGACAGACGGACACAGATAGATAGACACAGACGGACACAGATAGATAGACAGACAGACGGACACAGATAGATAGACACAGAGAGAGAGACAGAGACAGACAGACAGGTAGACAGACAGACAGACACAGATAGATAGACAGACAGACGGACACAGATAGATAGACACAGACAGACACAGACACAGATAGATAAACACAGACAGTCAGACAGACACAGACAGACACAGACACAGACACATACACACACACACACACACACACACACACACACACACACACACACACACACACACACACACACACACACACACACACATGAGAGATTGAGAGACAGGGAAGGAAAGGAGGAAAGAGAGGGAGAAGGAGTGCAGAAAGAAGACGAAGACGAAAAGTAAAGGAGGAGGTAATAGGATGGAGTGAGGTGATGTAGCGATAACCCAAGCGCGTGACATTCGTGCTTCTATGAAAATCATTCCGTGCGAAGACAAAGTAGGATTTAGCTGTCACATAACGGGAAGCAAGCACCCCTCTAGGCACACACACACACACACACACACACACACACACACACACACACACACACACACACACACACACACACACACACACACACACAGAGGCAAGTAGGCACAAAGGCAGACAAGACAAGAAACTGTACTTGATGCGACTTTCATCATAGACCTTTACTTCCATTTCATTATTTCAGTCTAGTTGTACATATATCAGATTTTTGGTTATTGAATTTATGCAATGTCATTAAATTCTGTATATTTCTACCAGTCCTTTCCTTGCTATTACAACTCACTAGGCTACGATCAGACGATTTTATTCTGCCTGGTTTTGATATAAAGTAGTTTTGGTCTTTGGTTTAGGGTCATTTAACTCTGCGCTGTATATATTTGTACACTCTGGGATTAAAGTTGGCTTAATATTTTGCCCCTTCTGCTTCTCACGTCCATTAGCTGGCTAATATTCCATAGCTGGGATAGTTTGACGTCCCTCTTTGCCCATAGATAACGCTCTTTGATATGACGCGACAAGATGGAAAGTGACAGACATGCACTATGTTCGTCGTGGACACTGTGGAATAGTGGGCGAAATTTGTCCCAGACTGTGCAGTACAAAGTTAAAATCAGCATTTCTTTTACCCACTTGAAGTTCCAAATATATGGACCAAAACTTTAAGTTTGTTTGATCATTTCCTTCAATCCTATGACGTATGTTATGGTTTATCTATGATCTCTTCAGACGGTTTTGTTTAGCTTAAGGCAGCCTTTGAAACTGAAGGGGTAAGATATGTACCTAAATCGCTGAATAAAATCGCTCCGTAATAGTTTGAAATATTGGAAGGTTAATTTCAATAGTAACCAAAGACACTCAATTCTACGTTATAGCTAAGGCTCATCGAGTTTCATGCAGCAAAGACTGAGTGTTCAAGTTATGAGAATGGTCCACTTCCTTCAGATGAACATTACAATAACTTGGGAAGCATTATCTTCTTTGATAGGATGTAAAGAAACTATTGACCGACTGCTTGTCATCATCATCATCATCATCATCATCATTATCACTCCAATCATTTTTCATACTAAGGAATCCAAGCATAAGACTTACTGAAGCAAGAGAAGTGGGCGAGACAGGCTGAGACCGTGGTGGGTGCTGTAGGTTGGTCGTTACGGGCTTGGTGATGTAGATTCACTCCTTCATTAGGGTGATATACTCTTGCTTATTGCATTTTCAATACCCCCAGACGATTATGTACGGTTTAGGGCAGGCCTCTTGTGGTGGAGGGGTTGATGAAGAGTAGATCTAACCTGTCAAATTCGAAACGTCCCTTTTGTGCTGAAGAAAATTGTCTTGTAACATAAAGAGCAAAATAAGCCAACCTATTCTAGGAGTTAGTGCCCTTCAGCAACAAAAACAACAATAGCAACAACAGCAAAAATAACAGTAACATCAACAATAACTATAATCAATGTTAACAACAATAACAGCAATATCAGCACAACAAAATAAACATGAATGGCTGACGCATACTCGGCATCTTGCTACCAATGACATAGACGGTACAGATATCCAAAACAAGCCGCAATATCAGTTATGACTACAGTACAGTATATGCCTAGCCAGAGACGCACATTAACTATTACCTCGCTAAACAGGGCGGCACGGGAGGGAGGGAGGAAGGAAGAGGAGAGAGAAAGAGACTGGGATGGCATTACCGTGGTGGGAAGGCTGGGGAGTGGGGTGGGAATGTATGGCAGATCTTCACCACTACTACCCATTGCGCAACCATACAGTAACGAAATCTCAGCTCTCTCTCTCTCTTGCTTTCTTCCCCAACCTACGGCCAGTTATTAGAGTTAGCAGCTAAGTGTTATAAGCAAGCCCTAATTTTCGGCCGTCATTAATAATTCACTTGCATATTACACCCGTGCGCGAAAGCTCAAGGGTATAATAACAGGTGTTTCACAAAATCTGGCATAACGATTAACGACCATCAGAGAATCAGGTGATTAGTTAGTGGCAGAGAAAGACCATACTCCATAAGTCAAGGACAAGGTCAGCTCAAAAAGTCTGGTCCAATTTTGCCCAAAGATGGTGGACATGTTGAGGAATAGGATAGGGTGAAGTGTTTTTATTCTGAGAACAATCCGTTAGCGGAAAAGGTTACAGGGTAAGTAGGTTCGAGTCCATTGGAACCAAACTTGATGGAAGGGTTTAAGGATAGCCGATAGTTAAATTATTCTAGTTTCAGAAAAATATATCAAAGGTCAGTGTCACACTGAAAGATCAAATTAATTTTTTTATCCCATTTAAATAAAGGATGAAGTAATTTGATTTCGAGAGCAATCAGTCAAAGGTCAAGGGCACAGGGCAGGATTAAAGATTCGGTCTAAGGCCCTTCCAATCCACACAGGCAGTGGTCACCTGTAATGTCCAGGCACACTGATAATTAGTTTCGAAGCGTGGTGTTGTGTGATGATATAAGCAACAGATTAGAAATGGCGAAGGTGCATCAGTTCATCACGTTCACACAATTATCATATGAGTATATTTCTTCACTGCCATACTCCACGGCAACAAGTTCTCACTGATCGTGTGTTCGTACCTTCATACCGATTGTACGTCGTGGGTGTTGTTCCTTCCCAGTGCCTTCTTGTTGTTAGATGTGATCAGCCTGCATCCACTATTCCAACATTTAACATACTGTAGGCTGCAGCAATATACGAGAACATAGATCATGTATGTCTCAGTAGCATCTCATGCTTCAAACATCGTTGTCAAATATTCAAGGCTTTTCAACACTTTTATGCTGTCTGATTTAGTAACATGGATTCTTTTTGAATCAGAAGTATATAAATGACATTCACGACACTAAATTGTTCTCAGATTATTAATTGATAGTTATTGCTGCAGATTCATCCAACTGGTTCTCAGTGTCAATAAAGAGCGAAATAGGAGAAACGACAGGATGTTTGTTGCTGATAATACAATTGTGGTCAGTCGATCTTTTAACCGTTAAGAAACTATGTGAACATCTAACTAGACCGTGCTCAACAAAATACAGTTTTCTTCAAGCGGGTCAGAAGGGTTGCAGTCTCGCGTCACTGCTCCAAAACCCCAGACGTATAAAAAGAATAGTGACCGTAACCTTACGTTCCCGGATTTCTTAAAAAAATGAAGACATAAAACACCTGCACCCAAAATTTACTAAGTTACCTTAACTGTGAAATGATTTAACCATGCTTTATATTTTAAGTGCCTTTGGAGATTTCTTAGCAGCTCTTCCTTAGCGATTTATTCTGCACAATGCACCTGAGTACCCTTTTCTTTGCAAAAGATGAAAATTATATTGATATTAAAATTATAACAAAACATTCAAATAAATCGCTAGGGAAAAGACACAGAGAAGACTGGTTCTTCCTATAATAAGTCCCCGAGGCATACGTTTGTTAAACCAATGGATGAATTCTACTGCCACCAGTCTGTGAAAATAAGGTGTTACACCTGTGACTATCCAGAGCGTATAGAAGAGTATGCCATCAAAAGTGTTTATTTCTGTAATTAACTTTTTGTCTGCCACTGTGGATAATCATCTCATATACTAGTCATTTTTTAACCTGTTTAATGCGGGTTGTCAGTTTGTACGAATATTGATCTAAAACAGACGTTATCTTACTGAAAAGATTTATTGTTATTTTTCCTTTAGTGTACAAGAAGTTGTGTCAAGACATAATTTTATCTTGAAAGAGGAAAAACATGAAATATATTTTTTCTATCACTGATTAACATGAACATTATAATACATGATATACACATTACTGTTTACACATTACCTCGCTCTAATTTTATGTTACAGCGAGGATGTTTACGCGACTATTGTTCATCCACTTTAATTTGGTGGATGTTATCATATATTTGCAACCTATTTCCTGCAGCTCAGTCTCAGAATAGACAATACTACGGCAATGCAGTCTTTTCACAACACTTCTTCGTGACAGATAGGTCTACTAGGTACTGTACCATATTCTAGTGTAATTTTTTTTTCTTTTATTACAGCTTAGTTTTCAAGACAGAGATAAGGAAAGTTTACGGTTAATTAAAGTCAATAGCGTACAGTTTCCAGTCTCAGATAAACTACGAACACAGGACCAATGGCATTACAATATGAGCACAAAAATTTAGATGGTAGCACATAGGTTGTGTTACTAGAGCAGGCACAGTCTCTACACAGTGATCAGAAGCACACATAAAGAACAATCACGGCCTTCCACTGCCCATTACCCACGTCCACTGTCTTCCCACCCCCATCACACCAACCCTCTTCCAGCAGCATGGGGCCGGGAAGTGGCTGATTGTTGTTTTCTAGAGCAAATTGGCGCAACCGAGAACTGCACCAGACAGTAACATAACAAGGGCATTTCGATCTCTCGGGAGAGTTTCACGTTATACTTCCCTTCTTGTTGGCCCGTGTCTCAGCCTGGGAGGTTTGTTGTTTAGGGCCCTATTGTTTATGGCCCTGTTGTTAATTCTGTTGGTATTTGCTGTCTTTCATCTTCGAAGTGGGTGGGGTAGGAGAGGACGTTTGTGTGTGTGTGTGTGTGTGTGTGTGTGTGTGTGTGTGTGTGTAAGAAAATAACTCATTTTTATCAACATAACATTGGACCATTGTAAGTCTGTATAAGGTTTATCCAGCTAACCTACTCCTAGACGCGTGGACCAGTTTTTATGAGACTTTGCAGGAACACTCCCTGGACCCCAAAATGTTGCACAATTTTTTTTGGTTTCGAAATTCTGAAAAAATATATTTGTATGATTTGCAAAATTATTATGGATTCCCCTCGATGCTTTTTTTATTTTGTTTATAATGAAGTTATCTGTGCCAAGTCCATTTTCCTGGAAACTTACCACACACAAGTTTATTCATGAATGTTTAGTTTATTTCAAAGTTCCAAAAAATACACGAAGGGTAATGGACGAAACTAAAGCAGGCGGCCTTAGGTGGCCTTGCGCGAGTCTGATTAGACATAGACTTGGTGGAAATGCTGAGAGTCAGCCAAAGGGTTGACCCGTTTTAAGAACAGTACGTTAGACTTGAAGGTCACCGGACTAGGTCAAAGTTTGACCTTGCAAGGTCAAATTGTTTTCATCCGATTTTGATCAGGCTTGGTGAAGGTAAGATATGAATGAACTGGTTGATTTTGAGAACAGTCTGTTGTCTAGGTCGCAGATCAAGCTCAAACTTCAACCCACATGTCTTACTGTACACAAAATAACCCTTACGAGTTTTGATCTGGTTTAGCTAGCTCTTGGCGGAACGGCTGAGAGTCAGTCAAGGGACAGACTTTTTTTTTTTTCTAACTAATAGGTCCTATGTCAAGGCAGTATGGCAAGGTCAACTAAAAGTTTAATTTTTTTTCTTTCTTCCTTTCTTTTAAGACCTTCTAGAAGGGTTCAGGGCAAGGCGCGCGCGCACGCACGCACGCACACACGCACACACGCACGCACACACACACACACACACACACACACACACACACACACACACACACACACACACACACACACACACACACACACACACCTCTCTTTTTTCGCGAAGGTGGATACACAAACAAAAAGTATTACCATGTATGGATATAATTCTACTTTCTGAGCAACTAACAGTACTGTACTATCATCACAAGAAATAGCCTAGAGACTGTAAGAACTCATTTATCAGTCTGAGACACCCTCATAGCGAAGGGGTCAATGAAGGCCATGTCTAACCCCCACAGTTCACAAAGTCTCTTGGAAGGTGATGAGAGTAGCCACGGGATGACAAAAATCCGTTGTAAAATGACATCAGCGCATTGAATCAGTTCATGCAGTAGAACAACGCAACTTTTGATCACTGGGCAAAGTTCATAACACAGACTAACAAATAAACACACACACACACACACACACACACACACACACACACACACACACACACACACACACACACACACACACACACACACACACACACACACACACACACACACACACACACACACACACACACACACACACACACACACACACACACACACACACACACACACACACACACACACACACACACACACACACACACACACACACACACACACACACACACACACACACACACACACACACACACACACACACACACACACACACACACACACACACACACACACACACACACACACACACACACACACACACACACACACACACACACACACACACACACACACACACACACACACACACACACACACACACACACACACACACACACACACACACACACACACACACACACACACACACACACACACACACACACACACACACACACACACACACACACACACACACACACACACACACACACACACACACACACACACACACACACACACACACACACACACACACACACACACACACACACACACACACACACACACACACACACACACACACACACACACACACACACACACACACACACACACACACACACACACACACACACACACACACACACACACACACACACACACACACACACACACACACACACACACACACACACACACACACACACACACACACACACACACACACACACACACACACACACACACACACACACACACACACAACATTTACACGAAATCAGAGATCACCCGCCCTGGGAACTCTCCTTCCTGTACACCACCATCCAGTGTGTTTGTGCGTGAGGTCATAAGAATTGCGTCCAAAGTCATAAACAGGCTTACGATCAGTTCTGTCTTGTTACTCAGCCTTTGATTTGCAGGAATAACAAGAGACGTGGGAAGTTTTTTAATGCCCTTTCCATTGTCTTTCTTGCATTTTTTTTTTTTGTGTCCTACTCTGGGCAAAGGCTTCAGGGCCTATATCTCGGGGGCAGTAGCCTATCCCAAGGCCCAGTAGTCCTTTTACACCTCCACATGTCACCACTTCGGCGCTAACACCCACCGTCCATATTGAATACATGCTAGGGCTGTCTCATACAGGACTGGTGAATTTGTATTAGCGGGCGTATTTTTACATGTCGGATGGTCATCCGTTAGATCAGGAAAGTCTGCTTTTTATGAAATTCAAATCCTTAAACTGTTTCTGCCCCAGCCGGGATTCGAACCTGGGTCCATCAGGACTGCAAGCCGCCTCTCTACCGATTCAGCCACCGCCTAAGTACCAAAAAATAAATAAATAAATAAAAAATACCATGAAAATATTCCTCTCGTGGCTCATATTTTGACAGAGAGAGAGAGAGAGAGAGAGAGAGAGAGAGAGATCTGCTTATTCATTAATTTGTATTCTGTCCCAATTATAAAAATTTGACCATGATTCAGTACGTCATTTGAAGGTGATTGGATACTCACATATATTTACAAAGAACTAGACATGACCCGACTAACGACAGACCTGACCTTTGCAGTGACTATGAGGTCGTGCTGGGGTGTTGCGGTGACCTGTGGGGCGCTGCTGACCTGCTCCCTGACCCATGCTGACCTCCCCAGTCCCAGTGACCAGTTCATACGACACCAGCCTGACACTGACTCTGAAGGATGGGCGCCTCTAAATATAAGTGAACCTGGACAGCCGCTGCCAAGTTTTGATAGCTTAGTAAGACCTCCTGGAAATTCTGAGTGGACTGAAGTACGTAGTGAAAATCCTGCAAAACTTAGAATTTCAAATAATATAAATCCAAGTGGGCCAAGTAGACCACAGTTTAGTTTTCCTGGACCTGGTAGACCTCGCATTAATCAGGCAGGCCCAAACAGACCACCGATGGATCCAAAGAGGCCAAATAAATTCCAATTAAATTCGCTTAGGTCATTAAATTCACAGGTAAATCCTCTGCAGCCAGGACGTCCTTTGTCTTATCCTGCTGGTAGGCGTCCGACTCCAGCTCGAGTGCAAGTTAATCCTCATCGATCAGGGAGGCCGCGAATTCACCCTGGATGGTCAAGGAGATCACAGTTTAGACGCGGTCAGCCGAATCACCCATTTCCTGGTCCACAGGGTAGGAGACAGCAACAGAGATACCTTAATAATCCGAAGGGATATCAGGAGGACAGCGACGAAGGGGATAGGATTTGGAACGACCCAGAGGAAGACATCTGGTTCGACCCAAAATACGCCAAGAACCACCGCTGGGAGGACGAACCTGCCACGCCCAAGCCAGGTAGGTGGAGCTCCTCTTGGGGTGACTGGTCGTTCATAACCCCTGGATCATCCCGACGTTACGACGACCCCGACAGATTCATGGCCTGGCTAACATCTGGCGGCAGGAGAGACTACAGCCATAAACCAAACACACGAGGGGGTCTACCATGGCGTGCTACTCGGAGGATTTCGGAAGTTCCCGCCCTCGGTTCATCTCAGGCGATCACCCAGCCAGCGGCAGGAGCGGTGGGAATGATGTCTCTCTTCGTCTCGACTCTCACGGTGCTCTACATGGCGTCCACGCTTATGGATGGGGAAGCCAAGACATCACCGTCGCCTTTTCAAGATATTGCTAACTCATTCTGGGATCTTCATGGCAAGATATTCAGATCGACAGCAGACACAGGGGAAAGACAACTCCAGCCTGAGATCAAGGTTCTAAGTAACAGCGCAGAAGACAGTACTGACAAGCTGACAGACGATTTATCGGCTTCAACAAAAAATATATCTGATAATGGACTCAAAGACAATTGGGAATCAGCAATAACAAATGATGCAAAGGTGAAACTGGTGCAGATAATCGATGCATTGATTAATGCAACAAGAAGTGCCTCAAACTCTGAGCTAACTAGCTTAAATAACAAACTTTCATTAACAAAACACAACCCTTTGATAAAAGATGATCATAGCAGGAATAAAAGATCACCGACGAACTTACAGACGTTAATGGATGAAAAAGAAAAGTCGCACCGAAGGACCAGTGATGTGACGGGACGCCAATTCGACCCCATCTCCCAGATCGCCATATCAGCAGGAATGGTTCTCGGTGCATACATTGGATATTCCTTCATCAACGGCCCCACGATTCAGAATAAAAAGGAAGACGTGAAAAAAGACTTTCCTCTTAGGTGGGGGAACGAAAAGAATGAGACTCCCACTTTCTCCGATGATTTTGAGTTTTCATTGCCCGAGATTAGCGAGGAAGATCTTTCACTGCTAATCGAGGCTGTCAGTAGCGCCGATGAAACTCTGAACAACACTCTACTTGGTACACTCTTGCCTAAGAATCACAGTTCAAGTGACTCTCTTACTGCTTACTTGACGTCACTGAAACAGCTTCTTAATACTGTCAGTCTGCACAAGGTTCATGATGAGGAACAGAAGCAAGATTTACCAGAATTAAACATCTCTGAGCCTAATCTTATCGACTTATTAGCAGGCAATGTCTCCATAACCTCAACATCCTCAGCACCTCTCACCCTCACTTCGCCCTACCCCACCGTCAACTACTGGGGTAACGATGATTCAGATGACGATAGGATGACTCTCAAGGTCATTCCAGGAGGTCTAGAGTCATCGGAAGCCCCAGTGCCTGTGTCTAACCTCTCACCTTATCTGACCACGATCACAAAGAGTAGCTATGGGCCACAAAATCCCCCTGACTTGTATTCGCTGGTGCAGGGCCAGGATGGCATCGGTATTGATCATGATTCTTCAGTTTTTCACAATACTTTTGCCTCTCCAAAACCGACCATCAGTACGCAGCCTTCAGATTTTCTAGTAAACGAAAGTACTGGAGCTTATGATTTCCTTAAAACGTCGACGGTGTATTTCAGACCCAAGATTCCAAGCACAAGCCAACCAAACGTCTCTAAAACTGAAAATTACAGTTTTATTGATTCTTCACTTTTAGGAATCCAAACAAGTACAAAAACACCCATGTACCCTCATGTAGTAAGTCCCGGCTGGGTTTCTACCACAAAGGCTCCTACTGTAGATTTAAAACTTAGTTATCCATTTTATCAAATCTCAGAGTCTTTAACGTCACACAAGACACTCGATAGTGATCACCGTCCGGCACCTGCACAAAATCGGCCTTATAAACCTTACACCTACGAAGAGTTAAACAGCCGGCCCGACACTGCTGTAAATAGCCACTTTGTATCAAGCCAACGACCTGGCGGAGGAGTAGGAGCAGGAGTAAGCAGTAGTGACATAAAATGGGAGAGAATTGACACTATTCCCGCGAGTATCACCAAAAATCCAGTGATGCAAGGTACAGATAAACCTTCTTGGCCTCATTACAACAAAGGCAGCTTCAGCATCGAATACACTCCTACAGTCTCACCCAGCCTGACTACCCCACTCATCATCCCTGGGTATAAGCTGCCGAAGAGTAGTCATCAACTTGAGACATCTGATCAACATCTCAGTCCGAGTTACTACATGAACAAAAAGTACAGGCCAACTCAGCCCTCGGTCAAGGTTCATCACAAGGCTGAAGAAGGTCATGTTAATATGCACACTCCGTCCTCAGTCACGAACAAGGATAGCGTTTTGTTCAGGGTGGCAGGGAGTCAAGATAAATATGGTTCCACACATGGCCATGATCATATTCGAGGTGAACATATATCACACGTCAAAACGGCCACCACTTCCAGACCTTTCTCAGTTCAGCAGAAGTTCCCCAAGGATCGTCTTAAACATCACCAACAAGAGCAACAGCACATCGACCTCACCTTTGGCCCAGTTTCGCACGATCGACCAACCATCCCAATTCGTAACCATCAAGTGCAACAAGAATATAATGAAAGTGACAGCCCCTTTGATAATAATAATAGCAATAACTATGCAATAAACATTGATCCAGGGAAGTTACTAGACAAAGACACCTTTACTGCTCTACTGGACCTGGCCAGGAAGGAGTGGCATAGTCTGCAGGAGTCACAACCACCTCAACAACACGAGGACTCCACTCACTCAACGCAGAGAATAAGGGATGACCAATATATTCACACGACCCAAAGCCCAAATGTTGAATCCAGACGTCCAGTAAACCCCAACATATCACCTTCATCGGTACTGTTGATGCCATCAGATTTAAAAGAAATAGCACCACCTCAAAGCAGCCAGTTATCCTCTTACACACAAAGGCACAAACCCCAGACAGTGCACACTACTCCCACCCCAGCACAACTTCCCCCTGATATGCATCAAAGTTTCGATATGTTACTTCAGGAGATACTGGCAGATATAAACAAAACGCCAGCCTATGATGACATTTCTCTCCCTAGTTATCTAAACCGATATATCTCAAAGAGAAAGCTGGGGACTGAAGACCAGGAGATCGATACATTCAAGCAAAATTTGAGGTTGCTGTTTGAAATGGCAGCTCAAAACGGGATACTGAAGGATGATTTTCTCACAACATTATCTAACACCAAGGAAGTAAACAGAAATACAAACAGTGGCCCTAAAACTCTTGAGGACGTCAACCAAGATAACCAGAAAGCCATAGACATTAACATTTCCCAGCTACCTCCAGACATTCGCACCAGACCACAGCACATTACTAAGCCAACAGGTAGTATCCCACCAACCACACATGAATCTCTTGTAAGCCTTAACCATCCCCGGCACACAGGCAGACCCTCTTTTGCATCTGTCTATAATCATCTTCGGACAAATGAACAAGAATCAGCATCGCGTGAGAGTCTTGTTACTTGGAGCACATTGACGGATGATACAAATGTTCCGTATTCGAGCATAAGAGAAAGATCCACACCACCACCTCACGGAACAAGGATAAACTGGGATAATCGTGGCAGTCTCCACTCACAATTTATCACTTTTCGTCCCTTTATACAACATACACAGAAGGATGACCTGAGATCCAGCCATTCAGAATCATTAATGCTCGAAGATGTTAGAACAAGACCTTCACAACTACCCAAGTACGAGAGCAACACACCAAGTACAACTCCGTCACTTTCGTCACTAGCGGGATTTAGTTCGTATCTTGTCCGCCCTTCATCGCTAAACTTCCCGTCAAGTAACCTACCGAGACCGAAAAAACCACGAATAGTGGATGAGCAGAATGACAAACCACCTGATCGTGAAGTCATCGCCTCAGAACTTAAATTTGAAAGAACTGGGAATCATGATATTTTCCAGACAGCGTCACAACTCAAAGACGCTACAGAAAAAAACTCATCTGTCGTTACTCATTCTCTGCCAGGAAGTGGCATGCATCCCGTTGCCGAAGTACTTGGGGAAATGCTGAAGTCTTCTTCTGAACCCATAAATAGAACTACCGTGAATACTGGTTACGTCTCCTCAGGGCAAAGCTCTGCTGAAGATCTAGAATTAATGGACGCCTCCAGCAACACACAAAGCATTCTTCTTTTACCTTCAGGTGGGACAGTTTCATACGGGCAAAGAAACAAAGAAGAGGAGATGAAGAAGCACGCACAGCAGCAGACTTATATCTCCAGTAGTTACTCCAGACTACCAACAACTACAGACACAGTTACAACTAAACCAGCACCTCTACTTAATACCACTTCTCAGTTCACTTTCCCCACTCCAGTCCCAACCTACAAGAAACAGTCCACTCTAAATCATCAGCCTGCAACACCTGTGTCATTTTCCTCCCTCCCCTCTGTATCCTCTGCCCCTTTTTCTTCTTCCGCACCGTCATCCCCCTCTCTGTCTTCATTTCCCGTTTACTACAGATTCTCTCACGTTCCTTCTCAGTCCTCTTCACATTCTACCTCAGTCTCTCACTTTTCACTACCCTCTCCCCGTCCCACCTCAACCTCTCACCTTTTTCCACTACCCTCTCCCCATCCAACCTCAGCCTCTCATTCATATTCAATACTTTCTCCTACTTCGCCTCATTCCAACTCTGCTTTTAATACAACACACACGAACCTAAACTCCCACTTTCCTCCAACATCCTCTCCTCCCTATTACCCCAACACTGTGTCCTTTGCCTCAGAACCCGACTCATCGTCCCCTCACCTCCCTTCACTATCCTTTCCTGCTTTCTTTCAGCCCAACTCTGCTTCCTTTGCTTCACACTCCAACCCAACTTCTCCTCCTCCCTCTGCTCCCTCACCAGCATCCCCAGGCCTCATGAGCAAGTTCTTGTGCCGCCATGCTGAGCACCACCAAGCGTGTGTAATATGCATAGAGGAGGTGGGGCAGAGGGCAGAGTGTCTCATGCGGCGACCATAGGCGTATCATCCCAGTACGAAGGTTTACTTGCAGATAATTAAAGGTCATGTAATTGACAGTATGTTAATTTATAAGTTTCGATTCATTAAAACTACTGAAGAATCGTTTTTACTTGAATTTAACTTAGAACTTTCAGGCTCTTCCTGTGAAATGAATTACGATAATTTTTAACTTAGAATCGTTGTAATTTCTTCATAAACTTCAAACTTTAAATTGTAACCATTCCGGTAGCATGTGATGAAGAGAATTTATATCGAAATCTTGCATTATTATTATCATCGCTGCTGAATGTTCATATAGTATAACCTAGTACTATCAAAACTTCATGTATTGTAATATTCATATCAAAATGTAGAACAGTCAAAATATGTATCTACTGCTCATGCTTTAATTTGTAGTTATGAGACTTTGGTGTATTCGTATCTATATGTAGTATTTTTATAATTCCTACAGAATGTACACATTTCAACCAAATGTTACCAGAACTTCTTGTGAAAATTTTTTTATTCACATTCCAGTCTAAAATCATCATACTTTCTACATAATAATCGTGCTTTCATCCTGTTATCAGATTCTCACATATGTTGGGTACATTCATAACAGCTCAGAGTCGTCATAACCTCATGTAAAATAGACACTCATATTAGTCTAAAATCATGAAAATCACATTAGTCTTCATATTCTCATTTTTGATACACAATGTTCCTACTCGAGACGTCAAAATAGCATATGTCGCTCAGAGAGTAAACAGTGTAACGAAACATCATTAAAACCGCTAGTGACATAAACAAGTGTTCATACCTTATGTCTTTGCGTCCGATGATGCACTTTTATATTTTATTTTGGGTATCCAGACGACTTGCTCAGCTCAAGACTGACTTTTAGAACTGGAGGAGGAGTTGGATATAGCCGTCATTTACACTTCATAGCTAAGGTACCCTCCTAATCTGAAAAAATAAAATCGTCTGGAGATATCAATGATAAGATATAAAAATACTTCATAGGATTTTTAAGGGTTTAACTCCGTGTCATAAAAATCAGACCTCATTAAATCATCCTCACTCTTCGATTATATAATTTCTGAGGACCATAGTCTTAACGATGGTTGATTTTAGCACAATAGTGATGGTGTGTGTTGAAAATCTAAGGGTTTGGGGATTTTCATTTATTTGGGCAACGGGAAAGATCATTGCATATGCAGCTATCACAATTTATCACCTCTAGTGCCTTTTCTTCATCTTTAACAAGATTTACGCCTATCGACCTGCACAATAATAACTGCGGCAGATAACCACTCTAGGTTTAAAATTTGAGGAGGGGAGGTTTTGTGATTGCCTTCATTCCTTATATACTTTTTTCACATAAGGTGCTGATGATGGACACCTTCCCGTGGTGGCACCGATATAACCAGGGGGGTTTACGGTCCAGCTTTGCAGATATCTCTCATCTATCTCCCTATCCCCCAAAGGAGGAGAATGGTTGGCCGAGGATAGGCAACTTCAGCCTGCAGTCCGCTGGGTTTTTCGTTACAGATGAATCTGGGGCTACAACTACAACTACCGCACAAGCAGTTTCATTGTATAATCTCGTGTATTCGAGATCGAGTTTGCATAATTCACATGAATATAAACACTGATTTTCTTTCACTGAACATGTCATTACAACACGCGGATATTATAACAGAAGGTGTTCCGTAAATAGTCCCCCATAAGAAACTCACCTGGCAGTAGGTGTGGTTGCGGGAGTAGCAGTGAGAGTTGGGAATGAACATATTATTCAGGATAGACATTGATAGCGCTGACTTAGCCGTTCCCGCAACACACGATTGTCTGACAGATGAGAACTGGAAGACTATGTACTTATGGAACTTAACGTTTTGGTGTTGGGAGACCAACACCCTGTGTACATAATGCAAATCTGTACTGTAAATATGTCTTATGGGAGGTACACATAAGATAACCGCTTGCACTTGTTATTTACACGTACCTGAGTACAAGTGTAATTAGATATAAGGATTCTGCAAAACTGGTAGACCTGTTGTCATGGTTACCAATAAAACGTTAAACAAGATATGTGGTGTATTTCTTTGTGTTTCTCATTATGATTCACATGACTATGGTACGGTAATGTACGTACAATTCAGAGCTCATTGCCTGAAACACATTATGAGGAAATGGGGAATGTGTGCATGCAAGTATTTAGCGTGATGATTAAAAATGGAACTTTAGTGGATGAAGTACTTGAAAGGGTACAGCAGGGAGGAAAAGTTGCTGGTTCACTAAAGGCAGTGATAAGGAATTGGGAAGTGAGCATGTAAGTAAAAAAGTTGCTGCATGTTAGTACAATCCCCAATTTAATATACGAGAGGGAAGCTTGGATCCTGTCGGAGGGTCACAAGACTGAGAGCAATGAAAATGGGTTATGTGAGAGTTGAGAGAAGCATGTGGAGTTTCGTGGAGAGACAGACAAATGAGGAAGAAAATAACCATTGTGGTAATGATGTGCATATTACTGGAAACGTTAAGTTGTACTCTCTGATGGTTTGGTCATGTGGAAAGGATGGAGAAAGAGACACTGAAGAGAAGCGTACATATGAATAAGATGTGTGTGTTGGGGGAGGGAGAGGGAGAGACCAAGGATGAGATGGAGGGATGGAGGGGAGAGATATATCATACAGGGGGGTGTGAGTTGGAAGGAGGGCAGCCAATTGTTAGAGAACAAGGGAAAGTGGAGGGAATTTGTCTGTGGCCACCCCTTACCGGATTAAGGCATCTGGCTATAGACAGACAGATAGATAGATAGATAGGTCATAAACCACTTAACTTCGATGACGTATTTCGCGCTATATTCTTGTTACTTCGAGGCTTTAAATCACATTAGGACGGATTTTGCTGACCGGATCTTTCCTCTTCTGAGTAAAATTATGTGGAGGCAGCAAAACTTATAAAATAGAAAGTCAGCTACCTGAAGAAAATTCGGGCCACGAGATTCAGCTCCTTCACTACCCGAGACTCCTTTTATTTATTTTTTTCATTTTATCGTCAGACGATTATTTTTAAGTTAGGAAAGAAGTCTCATGGTGGAAAGGTTAAAGAAGTCAATTTCTCACCTCTTTTGTTTAGCGAGTCGTTCCCAAAGAATACTAAACTCGCCTAGAGATTGTAGGAATAAATCAATAAAATGCACCATCGGATTCATTGGGCTAGGGGTTTATGCCATCAGTGCGGTGATGCCATTCAGGTATATTCCATGACGTCATACTGGTATACGAGTATTTTATGAAGTATTCCCAGTTATCAGTTTATGATATTCTAGTATACTTCATGAAATATTACGATTATAGATAACTTTATGAAGTCATTCTAGTAGGTTCCATGAAGTATTAAGATTATAATTATATAACTATCTACGACGCCAGTATATTCCATGATGTGCAATCAATATATGTAGTTGTTTATTACGTCATTCTAATATACTCCATGTTCTCTTAAGATGATAGATAACTGTTTATGACGTCATTCCTATGTATACCATGAAGTATTCCTAATATGCTGTTGTTGCAGTATATTTCATGAAGAATTTCTAATATGATGTCATTTCACTATACCATATTCCATGAAGTATTCCGAATATGACATTATTCTTGTATATTTCATGAAGTATTTCTAATATGACGTCGTTCCTGCATATTCCATGGAGCATTTCCCATACCAGTATCCTTGTGACCTCATCTATTTATTACCCATGAAACAGTCCAAACATCGATAGCTGTTTGGGGTAATCTGGACCTGTTGAGTGTATTGTATGTCCGTATGTATAAGACTAACAGCCTTCCTGAGACGTGTACCGTATAAACTTAGACCAACCACCATCACACGCGAATTCACGGACGCTTGATGTACATGGATCCTGTCTTTTTGCGGCCAGAGTAAGTCAGTTTGGGCCAGTGTCTTCCGTCCCTGTGGTGTCGAGGGTCAAATTGCTGATCGTTCGTCCATTCCGTTTTGTGTAGACAGATCCCCCGGCGTCTCCACAGCGCCTGGGGCACCTCCAGTTGGCGAAACACCTCACTTTCCCTCCGTACAAAAATGTAGTCGGGAATGTGGTGGCAGAACATGTCGAAGAGATAATAACCCCGCCGTTCCATGAAGTCTATAAAGTCTGGGTCTTCATATGTGGCTACTGGAGTTCCCTCTGTTGACGAAGTGGTGGAAGAATTTGTTTTCTTGAACCCGTGCTCAATGGCCCACACATCGACAGTGACCTGCCCGAAGGGAAAGTTCCTCAGGATATTCATCTCGATCCCTTCCACGTCCAGACTGAAGAAGTTAGCAGTGGAAACGTTAAGGGCGAGCAAGAATGAGAGAAGAGGGAAGCACTGTACTTTCTGGAAGGTTTTGTAGCCAGGTCCTTCATTGGCTGCCGTTGGATCCTGCTGGTAAAGAAATTTCATATAAAAATGTGAATAAACAACGTTATGAACTCATCCTCAAAAAATCACTTAAAAATATATAGTTTATCATAACTTCATCAAAGTTGTGGTGCTAGGTCTGACTAATAAATATAATTTAATCATCATTCCAACCCTTACTCCTACCTGAAGTAGAGGTGAGGCGGGGATCTAGAGACAGAGTAAATAAAAAGCATAAAGCCGTGGTCCTGCGGGACCATTTTCGATCAAAAGCAATTGGAAGGGCAATGTCAACAGCAATCAAATATTTTCAAAGGTCGTCACACGAATCGTTCTGTCGTAGCAAGAAATAAAATGTCACCAGGCTAATGAGCAAGAAATCGTCTCCTTCTTCTCTATTGTCCTAATACACGCGTGAGTACTGCCATATGAAGATTAACGTGAAGAAGGCTGCCGATGTTCTGGCTACGTTTATGTTAATTTTAAAAACAACAACAACATGGATTGCTAACGGAATACGTTTGTGAACTCACAAGTGGCTTACCAGAAGGGGAAGTGAGAACATTTATTTTTCACTGGTGAAAGAGCTTAGATGGGAGTACACAGCAATCGTGAGGCAGTGAATACGACGCAACAAACTCCAACATATTCATTTGTTGAGTCATATTTCTCTTATTATGGACAAGCATGTTACTAGTACGAAGTTTGTGGCTGTCGTCCTTCCATGAATACTAAGAAGCGGCGCGGCGAGATTCTTTGTAAACAAAAGGTGATTAGACCAACATTCAAGGCATGCTACCTGTATCCTTTCAAAATTACTTGAGAATTTTATCCGTAGTAATATTAATACAGTACACAATGCATTAGTACGAAAATGAGCTTTACAGTTTTATGTACATAAATATGACATTAATATGCATTTAACCGTGGTTATTGCTAAAAGTCCTTCGCGTTCAGGCGGACATGACGGTCTGCAAATCTTCCCGAAGCAATTCCCTCGAAAACTTTTCTGTGTTCGTATACCGAGTAAAGCAACATTTCTGGAAAATAGATTTGCTCGAAGATGTCCCGTGTGACCACGTCTTAAAACTGAAAGAAATGTCAACAGCATGCCCAAGGAAATGGGCCACGCAGCTATTCACTAATAATTCAGGAACTTAAAATCATGACTACACCTCATAAGCATAAAGATTAGGACATACTGTTTTGTATTTTTTATAAATGCACCTCATAAAGCAGCCCTGTCAAACCAGCGTCGTATTTCTCTATTTTATATGTGCTATTTCCAAACGATATTATTCAGCTTCGGAGAACTACCAAGCTGTGAAATGTTAAATGAGGCAGATTAAAAAAAAAAAATAATAAAATCCAGTTAGAAATATTATCTCAATTGAAAAAAAAATCTTAGAGGTAGGATGAGATGGAGGGATGGGGTGGAGAGGTATATGAGAGAGGGGGGTGTGAGTTGGGAGCAGGGCAGTGAAATGGCGGGGGACAGGGCGACTTGGAGGCGATTTGTTTGTGGCCACCCCAAACGGGATTGAGGCGTCTGGCAATATATATATATATATATATATATATATATATATATATATATATATATATATATATATAGATAGATAGATAGATAGATAGATAGATAGATAGTTAGATATAATATGCCATCTTTCTGCTTTGAATACAAAGTTGTAGCAAGAGGCTGACAATAGCGTATGGTATTTGAATAAATGCTATAGAAATGGTGCAGAGTCACAGCATTGTCTTACTGTGCCATTAACGTACGTGAAATAAGCTACAAAAGGTTGAAAATCTGCTCCAAGTTAGGTAAAAGAAGTACAGATATTAGTCATCGGTTTCAAGAAAGCAGTATCTAAATAAGACAATGGCACACCTGTTCAATCCTCGCGGCCCCTCTATTCCACCACACGGCATTGGGCCCATGTCCTCTGAACGACGTGAGAACGGCGGTATGAGGAAAGGGCGTGGCAGCGAGGCAGGCAGGAGAGGACCAGGCCCGACGGTGTTTATTCCTCAGCGCTCTGTAGCTGTCCTGTTCAGCTTCCACCAGCAGTCCTGCCCATCCAAGCCGCTTCTCCAGCCACAGTGTGTTGGATAGGTACTCCCCGTCTAGCGCCCCTGCCTCCACGAAGAACCCAGGCTGCCGTCCTGAGAAGAGATCGTGGAGGATAGTGTCGACGAAGATCCAAGAGGGGTTACTTTTCTTGTATTCGGTGTAGCTCTTCTCCTTCGCTCCGCCATCCTCTCTCAAGTTGTATGGGAGGCCGTCAGGAGGGTGGAGGTAGCGTTTTTTCAGCAGCCATATTGTCCTGGGGTCGGTGGCTGTCAGAGGACCTTTGACCCGCGCCATCATCTGTAACATTTTATTTGACGAAAGTAAACAACTTTCCTCACGATTGTTATATAAAAAAATAAAATAAAAACGCGTCCTAATTATTTTTATACAACAGAAATAAAAACATGTAATAATTTATTAAAATGCCATTCAGGAGTGTGTCATTCGAAAAATGAAAGCATGGCTGAGTAGCTAAGAAGATATGGTCGATGTACATATTCAAAAAGAGAAGAAGCTTTTATTTTGTGCAACTATAGGAGACTAGCATCTTGCAGAACTATGCTTACTTAAGAAAAGAAGTTAAAATAAAATTCCATAATAAAGATCTGCCCACCTAGTGATGTCTGAACACGACTTGTCAGAGGGAAAAACAGGGCGAGGGAGACTTCCCGAGTTGTTCAGCTTTGTACTGACTATGATACACTGAAAATATCGCATAAACTTCATTGTGCAAGCTGGATCGCAGAGAGTTTAGAGTGCATTTAGTAGTAGTAGTAGTAGTAGTAGTAGTCGTAGTAGTTGCAACCCATGCCTCATAAAAATGTGAGCCCAGATGGACTGCATGCAGACTTTAGTTCCTCCTCTGCAGTTCACCATCCTCTTTTCAGAGGTTAGGGATGTAACTGAGAGAGGTTTGAATCAGGTAGTTGAGTAACTTGGTTATATCATTACTACCACATAAAGGTGTCCCATTCCAGCACCAAAGAGTGCGTGTAAGCCGGCAGTGCGTGTCCATCACCATGGACAGAAGCACTGGATCAGTTTATCCTTATGGGGATATATCACAGTATTTCACAACACTAAATGAGAATGCTGGAATCGAGAAAGACTAGTAAGAGAAAATATTATGTACCGTATATATAATGGATGAAACGAACAAGCTAAAGGAGTGAAATATGAATCGATTTTTACGACAGGAACATGCATCTTTTTAGAGCTGTCATGTTAATATGCCCTGAATGAATTCTTGTGATACTGTTTCAAGCATAAAATAAATTGGAATTGGTGAGTGATACCCACTTACTGGCTATGCTTATTGTCTACCCGTCTATCGCTGACGCTTTAATCACGGGCGATGTGGCTACCATTAAGTCCCCTCAGTATCACACTCTCCTCAGCAATCAGCGATTTCTTTGAGGTCCTTCCCCCCGTCGGGATTAAGGAGTCTGACTATAGACATACAGATGATAAACACAATGAACACAGCTTCAGGGTATGTGGCTTATTTCTCGTCCACTGTACAGTTATTGGCACTGCAAGAAGACACAGAATGAAGGGATGTAAGAGAATATTAGAATCGTTTACGCTAGCATTGTCGTTTTCTGTTAGAGGAAGTTTCTTCGTTTTCTTTCATAGGTACGGCTCTGCATCATGAGCCAAAATACTATAATTTTATACAGTAATACCCGCCTCCCCTGCTTGACCTTCAGGGACAGTGTTCCCCAGTGTTGGGGCTTGTACTCAATGGTAAATAAAGAACCTAATTAACAAATAATAATAAAAATAAAATACCCGCCTCATGTATTCGTCCATGTACCCTTTTGCTCTGATGTAGGCTACCCTTCTCGTTTGGCATTCAGAAGATACGTTACTCTGATTATTGGAGCTGGTATTAAGAGGTATATAATCATAGAATTTGTCTATCTATCTATTGCCAGACGCCTCAATCCCGTTCGGGGTGGCCACAAACAAATCGCCTCCACGTCGTCCTGTTCCCCACCATTTCACTGCCCTGCACCCAACTTACACCCCCCTCTCTCGTATACCTCTCCACCCCCTCCCTCCATCTCATCCTCGGCCTCCCCCTCCCTCTCCACCCCTCCTCCTCACTCACATACACTCTCCTCGTCAGTCTTTCACCCTCCATCCTCTCCTCATCGCCAAACCACCTCAGAGTATTCCTCCTAACGCATCGTATCACATCCACATCCACACCACAACGCTCCTTTATATCCTCATTTGTCAGCCTGTCCCTTCACGTGACTCCACAGGCTCCTCTTAAATAACTCATTTCCATTGCTCTCACTCTTGACTTGTGTCCTTCCAACAACGTCCATGCTTCACTTTCATACGTTAGAGTTGGTATCACAATACTGTCATGTAGTAACTTTTTCACTTCCATGCTCACTTCCCTGTTTCTTATCACTGCTTTCAAGGAACCAGCAACCTTTCTTCCCTGCTGTACCCTTTCAAGCACTTCACCCTCCAAACCTCCATCCTTACTCATCACACTACCCAAGTACTTAAACGTACTCACATTTTCCAATTCCTCACCATCCAACCTCACTGTACATTCACTGACTTTTATTAAAAAATAAAAAACGCGTTACTCAGCACAGGATACTTAATTTCGAGAGTTTCGATATATCGTTTAAACTATCCATATTATATTTATAGGCAAGTATGCTCAGAACAGAAGTTTCAGATGAGGGACCGTAAATAGTACAGACGAAGTTACAAAGCAAAATTGCATAGAGAATTATATAAAGAAGTTTTTAGTGCACTGTTAATCCTAGGAATATTTTGGGGCTAGACACAAATTCCTTGTTGATTGTTTCACATCATGATCATAGCAGTAGCAGCAGCAGTAGTAGTTGTAGTAGTAGTAGTAGTAGTAGTAGCAGTAGTTGCCCCCAGGTTGATTTGAATCATGGTTCAGATGGACCGCACAGTCATCCTGCCCTTCTCTGGCAGTCCACCATCCACCTTTCAGATGACAGGGAAGGAACTGAGGGGCGATGTATAACTGGTCAGTGGCTCTGTCCGGTCAGATCGGTGCCACTGCGTGAAATATCCTTCTCTCTTTCTGTAGAGATCAGGAAATATTCTCCTTGAACCCCCTCAATAGTCTTATGCTGACCTAATGTATTTTATGATGTTCGTTAATCACAGAACTATTAGCTACAAATGGGAAGAGATACTAATTCAGATTTTCCTGGCCTGCGTTGAAGTGTAGTGTTGGCCTGATCGACCAGTTTATAGTGTATTACTGTGTACAATCTCACCTGCGTAGACGAATTGTGTTGGACTGATGCATCGTATATTAGGTAGTCCCCTAAGGCGCCAGAGTCCATCACTTCGCGGTTCGCCACGTCATTACCCTGCCCTGTGAGCCGCACCTGTGCACACCAGTCACATAATTTACCAACTAAGTAGGCCTACCTATAAATCCATTCACAGTTGGCCTATAGTGTCAGTACTTCACAAAATACGAGTATATCCACTCACATTCTATTATAATCTTTTAAAATTTGTAAGAGTATATTTTTATGTTTTTGTTCTTCTATATTTCCAAGTTTGTGCTTAAAATATATTTGTAACAAGCCAGAGACACATTTCAATTTTGTAACAGTATTATATAGTTTACGTCTCTATCAGTATTTTTTAAAAGTATTTGTTCAATTAAGACAATATTGTACAGTTTTTATATAATTAGTATTTATAATGTATCTTGCATACTTAGAAATGGGTCCATTCACATTTTCCTCAATAAATCTTTGAAGTGTTTGAAATCAACTACAGTCAGTTGAGGCCTTTTGCGTTTTTTTTTTATTTTTTCTTCCCGGAAAGTCTAAGTTAAGATCGCTTGGGTTAGGTGCTCAGTCTGTAAGGATGAGGCCAAAGTCTAGGTTAGGATTATCTGTTATGGTTACTTCAAGTTAGGAGTAGGTTAAACTAGGTTAGCTTGTTAATTCCTGGATTATGTTATGCTTGGGTCAGGTTAGGTTAGATTAAGTTAGTCTTTTAGGGTAAGGATAAGTAAGGTTTGGTTAGGCTACCCTGTTAGTGTTAGATTAGATTTGTCTTTTAGGGTTGAGATGGGTTAGGCAAGTCTGTTAGGATGAGGTAATTATATTAATAGCTATGTTAGTCTGTTACGATTAGATTAGGGAAAACGTAATTTACCGCATGGTGCTGAGATGGCTTACAATACTGATATCCGCCACCCATTCGTCGTTAATGAGCTGCAGAGAAATGTTGTAACACTTTCTTTGCGATTTATTTTGTCTGCTACATTTAATACTCTCCTATGTGTCCCTCACATCTTTTCAACCTCAAAAAAATAAGCATCAACGATATAGATATATGAGGATATTAATGTGTCAAAGGCAGAATGAGTAGCTGAGGAGGAGACGTTATGAAATATCCTAAGCCACAGTGAATATAACAGTGTCAAAAGCAGAATAATCAACTGAGGAAGAGGTGTTACGAAAGATACTAGGCCAGAGTGAATAAAACTCAGTCAAACCACAGCAAACACTGATAATATTTTTATAGTACTTTACCGTTTTCCTTTGGAATATGGCACATCGATTCCCTTTTTACTTTAACTTGTCCTGAAGCTGTCATCTATCCATCCTGAAATTTGAACTGTTACAATAGATTAACACTTGAACATGGTGCTAGTCACGAAAAAGTGCTAAGCAAGGAATGCAGAACTATTGTAACGTCGTTTTCTGGCACAGACCTTGGTAAAATAAGGCGCAAAGGGACGAAAATTTGGGTCAAGTTAGAGTAAAAACAGCATAGTTTCATTATCCTTTTGCTTTATAGTAAATGGCACATCTATAGTCCTTTTACTTTATCTTGGCCTAAATTGCCATCGTTCTATCGTTAACGAGTGTAACCATAGAGTAACACTATATTAATGTCGTAAGTGATGAAGAAGTGCTAAGGAAAGGATCCATTGTATTGTTTTTTCTGTCACTGATCTACGTGAAATAGGCAGCAACAGAGCGAAAATCTGGGCCTAATTAAGAGGACAAGGGTATTGTTAAAATAGTTTAATGTTCGTCAAAAAGGAATTCACACTCACCATTAACCTTTAATCGAAAATAGACTGAATAAAATCGATTTTAAAAAATCGTCTGGAGATGGCAATATTGAAATGATTAACTTTTACGGTGGCATTTTAGCCCTTAGACGACTATAGGCAAATCCTACGCTGAATAAATGCTGGTAGTGGTAACACTGTACTAACTTTTTTATCGTCGTCAGCCATTTAAGAGAATAATTTATATTTATCGCCGTCAGTCAATTAATAAAAAAATCTTATGGATATGTTTTCCCCCGTGAGTCAGCACATTCAAATGAATTCTGATTAACTCGTTCAGTTCCTTGACGTATATAGTACTTTAATTTTTTAACCCCCAGACGATTTCACTGTGTTTAGAAGTGAATTTGCGAGATAGTGGGGTTAAATAACAGACTCAGCTGACTTCTTCATAATCAAAGAACCTTCTTATAATGATTAAAATAGTCTGGAGATATACTAGAAAATAAATTGCAGATATGAAGGGCTAGACTCTCTTTAATTTTTTTATCCTGTTCTTAATTTTGTAACAGTATAAATAGGTGTAACATAACAGTACACAATATAGTACAAGGAACTCCATATTCATCTCTACAAAGACAACTTAGCAGACAATAATTAGCTCTCCTCAGTATTTATCATGTCTCTGTTTCTTTATCAGCATAGTGAAATTTTACATAAAGGTACACAATATATATAGTGCACAAAGTACCTGTTAATCCATACAAGCACAACCGAGCTAACAATAATTACCTTTCTTTAGCATACGTCTTATTCACTTGGTATATCTGTGCAAGAACGTGAAAATGTTGCTAAGACAGTGCACAACATAAGGTAGCACAAGGAAATTCACACTCCCTCTCACTCACACCCAAGCACTCCCTTACACTGATCAGGAACGCAGTTGATCTCGAAGAAGGAAACCCATAGCCAGATATTCCCTTCCTGAAGCTTAAAATATATTTCGTTTACTTACGCAGATGACGACGAGGAATATTACAAGGGGAAAGACTTCGGAGCACACACATCTCTTGCCAAGTCTTCCCCAGTAGCTGGCGAAGGAATAGACGGCCATACCACTGAATATTTTATTAATGGGATACCGTGTTAGGCAACAGGTAGATAGATAGAATGACTGATTTCTTTTATTAACAACTTTTAACCTAAGGATGTAAGGTATGAGAACTCTTACACGCTTCACATTCCTACGTCGGCACCACAGCTCTTTCAATATATGGTTATTTTACTAAATGCTTTGTGTACAGAATGCGGCTTCAGACAAGGGATAGACTAATTAACAGATACACAGAACCATTAACGCAACTTGTGGGTAATTCGTGAATGCTTAGAGTCCCACGTCAGCACCACGGCCCACTCTCACTGAAGCTTCCCACACCAGGAAAAGTAATGAGAAAACCCTTATAGTCAGGGAGGAAAGTTATTTTAAGGAAGATATTGAAAAATTATCCCATCTGAAAATACAGTGTCTCTTGTATTCTCTTAAAAGTCAAGATAGAAAATTACTGAACAAAAGAAAAAAATATTCGAAGTGGAGAGACACGAATTCTCTAAAAGTCAGGGGGTAGGTTATTTTATGGAAGGAAGGAAGAAAAAATGGAGTGAAGAGGAACCAGTATATGTAATATTATGAGAAACGCTTGAAGCCCACTGAAATTATATGAATGACGATATAAGAATATGCTGGAAATTTGAAAAAAAAAAAAATGGTAAGGAGTTAAACCACTGACTTATCATTGCGTTATAAGACTGCACAAAATTACCCTCTTGCATACAATGGCTCACTTTTTACTCTGCTGTCGTCCGCCCCACGTGACGTTAAACTCAATACAATGGATCGGTCGAGCTTACAGGGTTCAAAATTATTTTCATTAACTAATTTATTATGCCATCTTATATTTTATTTTCCTCCTGTCAGACGATTTTATGTTGTGAAGGGGTTAATGAATAATCCTGATACAAATGGCGTCATGACTGTAACCGAAATTGCAAACGAAACATTAAAATACAATCAAGAATTTATTTGAAATTTTGTATAATACTTTAATTGAAAGTTGCTTAAAACTTGTAACTTAAATTTTTTACTGAAACTGGTAGCCGAATTTTGTAGCTGGAAGAGAGGATCATAACATATATCTTGAAATGTAACTGTGAATTGCGACTAAAGCTTGCGCAAGGAATTTCTATCTATCTATCTATCTATTGCAAGACGCCATAATCACGTAAGGGGTGGCCATTTGACTTTGAGTTATTTAAACTCATTTTATACATGAAAATGTCTTTATTACCCAAGAGAAAAATGTCTTACCAGGAGAGATATAAAATGTTCTAATGTAAGATTTCTTTTGTTTTAACACTGTCACCAATATATCGTTATTGGAAGTACAACATATCCCAGAGCAGAGAATAATCGAGATCAGATTCACTCACAGACTGAAGAATTTCCCGTCGTAACTCTTATTCTTATTTGCAAGAAGGAAATATTTGCACTTCTCTATCTTTGTTATTCCTGAAAAAATGTAGCTCACGATTATTTTCCTCTTGCAATTCAGATTTCTTTTTAGAGGAAGCACAAGAAAAAAAGGAAGGTTTTGCACTTTCCTCTCCGTAACCGTCCTGCGAAAACAGTTCCTTCTTACGGCATGGAATTGATCGTAAGTCCGTTTATGAATCCGGGCCCAGTAAGCTATAGATTACAGTTTGCTTCAGTGCTTGTGATTTTGTAAGTACAGGAAAAGCAAGGGCTGATACTAGAGATACCGTGGTAAACTTTTGCAATCCCATCCTCAGTCGTAAGCAGTTAACTGGTCTATCGAATCCTGAACCAAGGTAGTGGACCATATTTTCATTGTCTTGTTTCTCGTAACGCCATTTTTCAGTGATTTATTTGAATCTTGCACCTTGATATCCTTATACATGTTTACCAATGCCTAGAATTTTGATATTAAAACATAATAGCATACAAGGGAATCTTAGCACTTATATGCTGATAAGTCTTGTAATAACTCCTGCTACCACCAGAGAAGTATATTCCCCTCAGGAGATATTTTCTTTTTCATTTGTTTTCTGCCCCAAACTGCCAAAACACCTGGAGAGAAGGCGTTGAAGCGTTTCTTCACCCTCGTCGTCCCCGTCCATTTCTAAGCAAGCCAGGAGTCCCCATACGTCGAATAGGTCCTCAGCGAGTGATCTCCTCCTCCTTGCATCTTTCTTGTACTCAGAGACTATGTAGTAGATGAAATACTTCAGGAAGAACGCGAAGGAGAGGAGTCCGAGAGCGGAGATCCCAATGCCCGTTGTAGTGATGAAGCGATGAGTTCCGTGGGCTCGCTCGATGGCTCTTTTAGTATCAGAATCAGCAATATTCGTGGTCTCAGCTAAGGGCCCAAATGGACATGACCTGCATCCTGAGATCTGGTCAGAGAGACCTGGTGTTCCTCCTGCAGAGGCGAGGTTCGCCAATCCGCACAGCACCATCGCCAGACACACCAGAACCCACCTCATCCCGGGCACTGCAAAAAATATTAAAATTAACATTTTAGATTTATGTCTATCCTTGCCATATTCAATGAAGGAGGGGGGTAGGAAGAGGGATCATGGGAATGAGCCTCTCCTTCCAGAATGTCTGAGCGACGCAGTACAGACATGAAATTCAGTATATATTAATCACGCTCCTCTTCCTTCAGCAAATCTTGATTAGTATGCTTTCTCACACAGACAGCATAGGGGAATTTGATTATTTTTTGTGTTATTCTCGCCTCTTTCATGCCCTCCCCCCCTCCATGTGGATAAATCATAATTCATTAGCTTCCTGATCATGACTGCTGAGTCAGGCCGTGGTACACATCATCATCAACATGACAGTTGTTCTCATCTAAAGATGGGGTGGTAATTATCTCCTCTTTACTGAAACTTTTTATTGGAATTTTGTCCATAAGAATAAATAATGCCATTGTGATATCGAGACGCATTACCTCCACCACTTAGATGACTCTTTTTATTAAATTCCTGCGAAATCCTACACTCTTCACATCATTTTATCGACTTTCGGGAAGAACTCTCGTTGCGAATGAGATTATGAAGACCACACCTAAATCTTCTTCATATAATTTTTCTAAATGACTGAATTACAATAGTCTGGAGATTAAAAGAAAACTGACATTATAAAATTAAACTTAAAAAGACGTACTCTGGTTCAAGGGGCCAAACCGAAGTATATCCACTCTGTTATTCATTTTTCTTCCTTTTTCGGTGGACTTTTCTGCAACCAGATGTAATAGGGGTAATATTTATTCTCGATCAGGACAGAATCACACGAGTAATTCACTCACTCAGCATAGTGACGTCTTTTAGAATTGGCGTTGCTCTTTCCAGACGATTATATTCAGCTTAGGAGAGGCTTCCAAGCTATAAAGTTTAAATAAGGTCTTTACTAATCATTTCATTACTAGAGGACTCTCCTAAACTAAACAGTGAGATGGTAGACAGAATTAACATTTAAAAAAAAATCACCTATTAAAGGGAGTTAAAAGGAAGGACATTTATCAGCATCATGTACACAGCTTACCTCTCCAAGTCTTGGGAATATTCACCAGGTATCCAGGTTTCACTGACTCGACACAGGTTTTTCCAGTCAACCTTTTCCACGAGAGGTCGATATAGACGGTAACAAATGCATACTTAGTTATCTTTCCCTCCTTGGTAGGGATAAAAATCAAGAAAGGAAACAAGAGGCAAAGAACAGGGCAGAAACACGGGAAATTTGAGAAGCGAGTGGCAAAAATGAGTAAACAGGAGATTAAATATTCATATCAAATTTTATAGGAAGGATGGGATAAAGGAGGATGCACGAGAAATCAGGCAAGTGAAAGGATAGAGAGAGGAAGAAAATAATGATTTACAACAAGAAATTACAGATCTTAAAGAAGAGAGAGGAAGGTTGGATAAGAAAAAAAGAAAAACAAGATGTCAGTGAATTTGAAGGAAAGAAGTAAAGCACATTAATATAGAAAGAGATGGGACGGAACTAATGAAGAAGGAACACGAGACATCAGGGTGCTTAAAGGGGAGGAAAGAGGAAGACTAGAATATAAAATAAACACGAGAAATTATGTAGAACTTGCTGGAAACCAGAAAGGAAGATGAGAATACACTGGAAACACGAGAAATCAGAGTACTTGGAGAAGAGGAGAAGGCACAGCAGCGTCCTACAGCAGAGAGTAAACACGAGATTAACAGAATGAAGCCAGCAAGCTAGACTTCGCTCCTGCCACACTGACCTATACCCTCTGGTCCGACACTCGTCTTCTCCAGTCTCTCCTTTTTTTCACCTCATTTTATTTTCTCTTGCCTCTCTTACTTCTCCGCCTCCTCCCCCTTTCTTTCCCTACTCTTCCTCCGTTTCTTTTTTATTATTTCTCATTTTCTTTTTCTTTTCTTTCTTATTTCATTTTTTCTCTTGCTTGTCTGTCTCTACTCCTCTCCCTTCTGTTTTAATTCATACCCCTCTTACCCTCCTTTTCTTTCCCATCCTTGTTAAGTCCCTTCTCTTTCCCAGTTCTGTTCATTCTCTATTTTTCTGCTAGTTTTTTCTCCTATTCCTCTTTCTGCTCTTAATCTCTGTCTTTGTATTCCTGTACTCGCATTTTCTTTATTACTGTTATTTCTCTTCTTTCTCACACTTTTCCAGTCACTGCCTCCTATAATTCCTCTTTTTTTTTGTACTTCCCCTCCCAATCCTTGCATTCCTCTACTCTTTTTTACATAATATTTTTTCTTGTTCCCCTTCTTCTCTCCTAACTCCTTTCATTCTACTCTTTCTACTTCTTCTCTCTTCACGTCTCTCAGTTTTCCTTTTCGTTTTTCCCACCTTTTATCTTTCTGTTTGGTCTCACTATTCTTACTCCTCCGCCTCCTCCTCGTTTCATTCGTTCTCCCCCAGTCTTCTCTTTTCTCTTCTGATTCTTCGTCTTTTTTTTCTGCTTTCCGTCTGTTTCCTTTATTTTTTTCCCATCTTCTTCGTTATCCTGTACTATCTCTTGTTCGTTTTCTGTCTTCCTCTCTGTTCTTCTTCTCTTAGTTCTCCTCCCCACTGCCTGTATCTTTCTTCCATCTTCTGTTACTTCTGTTTTTTGGTCGTCCGGTTCAGCTTCCTTCTCCATTGTCTCCTTAAATTTTGTCTCCATCTCTTTCTCTTCCATTTCATCTTCGTGTGCTCCTTTTTCCTTCTTCTTCACTCCTCTTCCTTCTGTTCAACTTTTTTTTTCCTCACTACGTTCCTCTCCTCTGTCTATATACACTTCTTCCCGGTCAGTTTACTCTTCTTTCCACTCTATTTTCTCTTCGTCATCTTCACTTCCTCTTTATTTCACTTTCCTCTTTTTCTACATTCTTTTTACTACTACTCTTCCCTCTCGTCTTACTCTTTCCATCCATTTACTCCTCTCTCCTCTTTTTTTTTTTTTTAATTTTTTAATTCCCTCTCCTTTCTTCATATTTCTCGTCCCTCTCTTTCTTGTTCTCATCCCTTTCCATGTACTGTACGGTACTATTATTCACTCTCTCTCTCTCTCTCTCTCTCTCTCTATTGTATATATATATATATATATATATATATATATAGATAGATAGATAGATAGATAGATAGATATAGATATAGATATATAGATATAGATATATAGATATATATATATAGATATAGATAGATAGATGGATAGATAGATAGAGATATAGATATAGATATAGACAGATAGATAGATAGCTAGATAGATAAAATGTATGTAGGTATGTATTTGTATACAGTACATACATATATCACACAGGGCCCGTGAACGTGCAAACACGGTACTATACTCTCGTAAGCCAATCAGATATATAGGCCAACCTTACTCTAAACAGGAGAAAAATACGAGTACCGAGACATGGGCGAAACGGTACAAAGCCCAGAGTTTGCCCTGAGACAGTTAATAAGAAAGTTCGATTCCGTGAACTAGTTCCCTGTGAGGCGCTTTGGGACAGACTCAACGGGACTTAAACAGGCTAATGCACTTGTTCTTTAAGTTTTTGGTTAGATATTGCCTTCAGTTGCAAGTTACACTGAGGGTTGTCTGTGGGAAAAAAAAAAAAAAACTAAAATACTCTCTTATTAGTTTACGACGTCGGGGACGTTTGATCTAGAGGGTTTCTAAATCGCTAAGAAACCATGAAATTGTAGTGCCCCAGTATTACTTGGAGGGATAGAGAAAGAGCATAACAAAAAGATATGCCAAAAAAATGAAGCTCAGAGGTGGGTATGGATGGGACAGTTCTTTGTCGAACAAATAGCAGGGTCCTACCCTTGGTTCGGAGCTAAACCAGATAACCAGGTGGAGAATGAGACCACAGTTTTCCTGTAAGAAAGAAGGCAGAAAATTTGGAGAACTTTAGTCTAACAAAGGCTTTCGTGATGACGATAATAATGATGATGATGATGATGATGATGATAATGATCGAATGGTGAATAATAATGATGATGATGATAATGGTGGCGATGATATTGGTGAGGAACATAACAATGAGGTTGGCGATGACTACAACGACGCGGAAAATCCCCAATTACTGCCTTCTACTTCGTACACAATACACTGGTCCAAACAAAATACAATGCCCAGTCGTGACGATATAATTCGTCTCTCCACAAAGAACATGCAGGGCCAAGGGGGAGGTGGCAAGGGGGTCTGCAGGGTACTATTACTGCTGTTCCTGGTGCCCTCAGCCTGGGGAGAGTCAGCATTCCTTGGGTAGCGGGAGGTGGCGCCGCGGGACGACATGGATAGATTTTTTCTCGTTCCAGCCTCGCTCATCCTCTCTCTCGCAAACCAGGTCACGTT